>NC_056740.1:459050232-459312732 GCF_019279795.1 Protopterus annectens
TTCCCAGCCCACAATTTCCATCCACTTCCAACCCTTTCACACAACTAATCCTCACAACTCACCTTTCTCACACTCATACCCTCTTATCTCCCCCCATTTATACCCCTCCGATAACCTCCTTCTTTTTCGACACAAACTTATCTACTACCACGCTAACTCTATCACCATAACTACTAGCAAAACCCTCCAATTCACAAAAGAACCCAATCTCATCTCCTTGCTAACTACTCACCTAAACTATTCCATACTACATCTGATTAGCACTCTCATATCTGGAGACATCCATCCTAATCCAGGCCCCACCACTACAACCACCATAAATAAATCCCTATTATTCACTTCCTTAAACTCCCAAAGTGTAGTAAACAAAGTCCCAAACCTTCATGCTTGGCTCACACACAATAAACCTGACATCCTCACGATTTCTGAAACCTGGCTAAAACCACACATTAAATACTCTGAAATAGTCCCTCCAAACTACTCCATCATAAGAAAAGACAGAGCTCACAAAAAAGGTGGAGGAGTAGCCCTGCTATATTCTTCCTCCCTAGTAGTTTCTCCCTACAACAAACCTATTCCACACTTTAACAACGCCAAACTTCTCCTCACCCTACTACAAATCAATAAGTATAAACACATATGTATAGCTTTCCTTTATATCCCCCCAGGGGATAATATCTCCACTCTCGAACTTATCCTTTCCTGGCTATCCAGTAACATTAGTAACAAAACCATAATCCTAGGAGATGTAAACATTAACTGTGCCCTTATCCAGTCTCCTACAAACCCCATTAACGTCAACCTCTACAAATTCTCGCAACTCATCACTTTGGTAACTCACCCAGCCAAAAAACCCTCCAATGGGAGTATATTGGATTGGATTCTAGTCTCCCATCCTCACTATTTCACCAACAGTGGCACTCTTCCCGACCCACTTGGTGACGACATACCCACCTTTACCCACCGGCTTCCCACTATCCTTCAACGAACCCATAACTATATTACTATCCGTGACCAAAAAAACTTCAACCCAATAACCTTTTCTAACTCACTACAAGCAGTTAATTGGAATTGTTTAAAAACACTACCTCTAGACAATGCAATCTCATACTTCAACTCAACATTCTTGAAATTACTAGACTCCCAAGCTCCCTTACGGACAAAGAGAATAAAAACTGAATCAACCCCATGGCTCTCCAAAAGTACTCTTGCTACCATGAGACAGAGAGACAAAATCTGGGTACGCTACCAAAAATATAAGACAACTCCACTCCTTAACGAATATAAAATGCTCCAAAATAAAGTAAAAAAACTCATTACTTATGATCGTCAAAACTATTTCTCTACACTCCAAAACCATAACAAAAACAACCCTCAAAAATTCTGGAAAGGTATATCTACTCTACTCCACCCCAGCAAACCAGATACTCCTACCCCAGACCCAAATTCTACAGAACTTGATTTAGCCACCCAATTTAATTCTTTCTTTATTGACTCTATTTCCAAATTGACCTCCTCGTTCTCCAACTCCTCCCTATCATCCAATACCCCCTCACCCACCCCCACTGTCTCTACTTCTTCACCCTACTCCCCACCCACTAACTCCACTACCTCCTCTTCTACACAAATTCTATCCTCATCACCACCACCCCATAATCCCCCCCTGACTGCACTCACTTCTCTCTAAACCCCATACCTACATCTACTATTAAGAAACTCCTTCAGAAATTGAAACCATGTACCAATGCTCCTGACAATATCCCTTCTTACTTTCTCAGTATAGCTGCTGAAACTCTTGCCTACCCCATTAGCATCTTAATTAACCGGTCCCTACAAGAATGCATAGTTCCCCAAATTTGGAAACAAGCCTTTATTATACCACTACACAAAGGTGGTAACAATAATAACATTACTAATTTCCGTCCCATAGCCATCCTGTCCCCCATTTCAAAAATCCTTGAAAAATGTGTGCAACTTCAACTCCTACCCCACCTCCTAGACAACAATCTTATAACTCCCACACAGCACGGTTTCAGACCTAATCATAGCACTATGACTGCCCTCCTCTCCTTCCTTGAAATTGTAAATAAAGCCCGTGACTCGGGACAAATTGTTTCCACCTTACTCCTTGACCTTTCCAAAGCCTTCGATACTATCTCACACAGCCTGCTCTTAACTAAACTCTCCAAACTCTACCTATCCTCCTCCTCTTTGAACTGGTTCTCTAGTTATCTATCTAACAGATATCAAGCTGTAAAATGGAAAAAATCCACTTCCTCTTTCCTTAGTACCCCTACAGGAGTTCCTCAAGGCTCCATACTGGGTCCTCTTCTCTTCAATATTTTTATTAACGACTTCCACAAATCAATCCCTTTCTCTAGCATCATCCAATATGCAGATGATTCAACTATCATCTGCTCTGCCTCTTCTATCACTACACTACAAAAACTTACTCAAGATGCCTTCTCTTCTACAGAGCAATGGATGCTAAGCAATCATCTAGCTCTCAATGCTACCAAGACCAAACTAATGTTATTCACTCCTTCCAAAGTCACTCCTCCCGACATGAATACATTCTTAATTACTAGTCAAAACAACTCACCTCTCAAAATAGTGTCAGAGACCAAACTACTTGGGGTCCAAATCGACAACCAACTTAAATTTAACTCCCACCTGCAAACAAACATCAAAAAAACGCATCAAAAACTTGGCATGCTTTATAGACAGAACGCCTACCTCACATCCACTACTAAAATCACTCTCTCTACTTCCTTCCTTATCCCCTCCCTTCTCTATGGTGCCCCACTACTAACTAATCTTCAGTCCTTGTTAAAAAAACAGCTTACCTCCTGCTATAACAAAATTGCAAAATTTGCCACCAGCCATAGGTCTTCCGCTCACCACTGTCTCTTCCTCCATAAACTAAAATGGCTAGAACTTCCCAATCAACTAACTTACACTCAACTAACTCTAGCCCATAAGCTTATTCTAAACCCCTCCCTCTGTCCCTCCCTTTCCTCTGCCTTTAAAATGCACCTACCTAACAGAGTTCTAAGGTCTAATAATCAAAATCTGCTAGAAGTGCATAAACCTACTCATCCCCCAGGCAAAAACCTTCTTTCCTTCAGCCTCGCTCGCCTCTGGAACTCCCTACCACCAAGCATCCGCACCACCTCTAACCACTCTACCTTCAAAAAGTCTCTTTTCTTACACCTAGCATCACAGTGGGAATGCTCTTGCTCCCACCCCACATAACTAACTCTACTTAATGTCCTTCAATATCATATCCTACTTTATTTAGCTACTATGCTTGTTCTCTAATCTGTATTAATGTTTTCATTTGTTCTATTACTAGCATGTTTCTTCTCATTGTATTAACTGTTATGACTGCTATTCTATATCTGATTAGTTTTACTTTTATTCTGCCTACATTGTATTAACAACTCTCTGTACCTAGATTGTCACTGTCAAATGTTGAATGTACATTTTGGTTTTTTTTTTGGAGCTTTTCTCCCCAGGACTCCATTGAAAATGGGTTCTTTATGACCCAATGGACTATCCTGGTAAACCAACTGCAATAAATAAATAAATAAATAAATAAATAAATACAGGTAGCAGATGTAAAAATGTCACACTTTTTATTCAATATAAAGTGCTCTAGTGGCTTTTAAAATAAACAGAAACAGTTAAATAAGGCTTCTAGCAATGAGTTGCACTTAAAAGTTCAGGTTGCAGGCTTCTCCCAGGTCCACATTCTTCTCTTGAGTTTTAAATATCTTCACCAGTTATACATCTACTAGAGAACCTGACCTACAGGGTCTTCAGGCAAGAGCCGGAGTAACTGACTTCTTGTTGTCTGCTAGCAGGCTTCCTCCATATACATCTCTCTCTCTCTGTGTGTGCGTATAAATATATATATGTATGTGTATGTATATATGTATATGTATATATATATATATATATATATATATATATATATATATATATATATATATATATATATATACACATAGAGAGAGAGAGAGAGATCTTTACTGCCTTATTAAATAACTTACTCAGGGAACTTCTCATCAAAAAGGAACATTTAAAGACACATTCACATTTGGTCAAATCAGTATGTTACAATTAATCCCCAAAGACCAAGACTAAAGCATGTGTTTGTGTTCATTATTACAGTTTGTGCAGCCTGAACAGTCTAACAGCATTTGATTTGTTAGGCCTGGCCTGCTGGTCACTGTAAACAGGAAGGGGGAGGGAAGGTGGCTTTCAGCAAGCTTGGCGTTGGTGCCAGTCAACTTAATCCATCACTGTAGAGCAATAACGTTGGGTACTAATTTGAAATGTCTGCCTAATAAATAGTTTTCAAAGGTATAGAAAGCTCAGGTTATTGTTGCGTACTCTCTTTCAGTGGCTAAGGCCTACTTACCATGTTGTTAAGTCTCCTGCTGTTCTAGCACACAAGGTGCTCCTCACTTCGTATTCCTTTGGATAGTAGTGCGGTTAGACCTTCCTCTCATGATTTAATTCTTTAGAAACTCAAGAGTCACTAACAAAGGCTCATTGTATAGGATGCATTTTAATTCATTAAATGAACTATCTGCCTAATGTGTCCCTAAACCTCCTTTACTATAAGGTAACCTACGTATGTGGCTTCTACCATACCTAGTTCACTTTTGTTGGCATCTACACTCACATATGACTGTCTTACAAAATCAAACAGAACCTGAATTTTACATAATGAGACCACCATATTGTTTGTGAGACATTAGCTTTTTTCTCTATCAACTTCTGAAAGGCAGCTGAAGCCCCATGTTGGCCAAAACGTAACTCCAGATACTGAAATAGAAATTCAGGGCTTACAAAAGCTGCTTTTGTCTTTGTTAAAATGGACCAGTGGTACCTGCCAATACTCCAACATCAGTTGCTACTTGCCAATACCTCATCATCAGTTGGTATCTGCCAATACTCAATCATCTAATGGCACCTGCCAATACCCCATCATCAAGTGGTACCTGAAAATACTCCATCAGGTGGCACCTGCCAATCTGCCATCATTAGGTGGTACCTGAAAATACCCCATCAGGTGGCACCTGTTAATACCCCATCATCAGGTTATACCTGCCAATACCCCATCATCAAGTGGTACTTCCAATATCCCATCATTAAGTGGCACTTCCAATATCCCATCATCAAGTGGTACCTGCCAATACCCCATCTTCAGGTGGTACCTGAAAATAACTCATCAGGTGGAACCAATCAATACCCCATCATCAGGTGGTAACTGCCAATACCCCATCAGGTGGTACCTGAAAATACCCCATCATCAGGTGGTACCTGAAAAGACATCTTCAGGTGGCACCTACCAATACCCCATCAGCAAGTTATACCTGACAATACCCCATCAGGTGGCACTCACTAATACCCCATCACTAAGTGGTACCTGCCAATACCCCATCATCAGTTTTTACCTGCCCATACCCCATCATCAGGTGGTACCTGATAATACTCCATCATCAAGGTAGAACCTGCCAATACCCCATCATCAGGTGGTACCTGCCAATACTCCATCTTCAGGTGGTACCTACCAATACCACATCAGGTGGTACCTGCCAATACCCCCATCATTAAGTGCTACCTGCCAATAACCCCATCATCAGGTGGCACCTGCCAATACCTCATCAGGTTGTACCTGCCAATACCCCATCAGGTGGCACCTGCCAATACCTCATCAGGTTGTACCTGCCAATACCCCATCAAGTGGCACCTGCCAATACCTCATCAGGTTGTACCTGCCAATACCACATTGTCAAATGGTACCAGCAAATACCCCATCAAGTAGTACTTGCCAATACCCCATCATCGGGTGGTACCTGATAATACCCCATCATCAAGGTAGAACCTGCCAATACCCCATAATCAGGTTGTACCTGCCAATACCACATTGTCAAATGGTACCAGCCAGTACCCCATCAAGTAGTACCTGCCAATACCCTATCATCAAGTGGCAATTGCCAATACTCCACTATAAGGCTTAGAGTAGTCAAGCTTCTTGTTTCTCAAAGGTTTTCTATCAGGTCACTGATTCTGGGTATGATATAGATAACAAACACTGATGTTTATTCTGTTTCCTAAAGTTGTTACTGAATCTAATACCCCCAACGTGTTAAGGAACTAGCACTGCCAGGCTGCTCCATTTATTTTGTGACAATTCTGTCACTCTTAGTTTCAGCATCTTTTGCTGTGTTTGTGAGTCTGATACTCAGGAAGGTCTCAGTCTAAACTGAACACCAGGTGTTGTCTCTATATTATGTTCTGTCTGCTTAGTTTTCCCAAGTGCATCTGAAAATACTCCTTTATTTATTAATTGAAATTCAGTTACTTGTGGATCTTGCACTTTGGATAAGAATTTCTTTAGATGCATTTCAAATAGAGATTGTTTCCGTCTCTCCTGTATGACTTGCATCTTACAAACTCGCTGCAAATTTTTCTACTTCCATCTATGGCTTCAATAAAGTCCTATGACTGGTTCGCTCTCTCCTTCTCTATCTCTTTTCTGGCTGTAAGATCCTGTAGTCCACTCTGTTTTTTTTTTTTTACTATCTGTAATACCCTTTTGCCTTCCAGCCTTTTTTTTTTTTTGGTGGATGGTGCTAATACCTGCTGTGTGTTGCACTGAAATGAAGGTGTGCCTTAGATGATCCATGTTAAACTGGTGTCATGCCCTGTGTTACATTCAGATTAATAGGTATCTGTGCCCTATATGATCCATGTTAAACTGGCGTCATGTCCCATGTTACATTGAGACTAACAACTAACTGTGCCATAGGTGATCCATATTAAATTGGCATCATGCTCTGTGTTACACTGAGATTAAGAGCTGACTGTGCCCCAGATGATCCATATTCAGTTAGCAGCATGTCCTACATTACATTGAATTGAACCACTTATGATGCCCCAGATGATCCGTGTTTAATTAGCAGCACAGCTGATGGTGGGATACAGGGACAAGATGGCAGTTAGCTGACATCAGCCCATGCATTCTGGGGAAATTTGGCAGTCGATGCACACCAGTAAAGTAGCATCATCTGCCTGGTGAGCTCCATGCTGCAACACCAACATGCTGCTTAGTGACAAGGTTGCATATGCACATGGGTATACATGTACTACCCAAAGGCAGTGATTGTGGAACTCGAAATGCTGCTGCTCGGAGGTGGGAGCTGAAGTGCTGGGGCACACTCCCCAGCCTACTGGGAGGTGAGAGCTGGGACACTGGGCACAATTGGTGGAATATGGGGCACTGGGGTACACTCCCCAGCAGCAATATTATGCTGCACCAATATCTTTTATCTCCTCACTGGCCCCAGATGAGGTTCAAGTTGAGCCCAAGGGAAAATAAGACCGGATTTGTAGACTGAGTGAATGAGGTGTAGGGCTGGTGACAGCAAATGATCAGCTGTGGGGTGTGGAAATAATAGTAAAATACCTCAATCATTGATTACAGCTCATTGCTGCATATCCACGACTCTCTTGTATCAGCGCTGGCTTTGTTCTAGCAGAGTGGAGAACAGCAACAGTAATCCCCATGCATAAACGGGTCCATCAACTGACCCAGGAAACTATCTACTCATAAGCCTAACCAGCCTTATCTGTAAGGCCATGGACAGAGTCATCATGGACCTTATCAACAAGGAAAAACATTCAAACTCTTGAGCCAGCCCAGTTTGGATTTGTCAAGGGCAGAGCCTGCTATTTAAACCTTGTGGATGTATTTTAGAATATCACCAAAGCCAAGGATGAGGGCAAAGCAGTACATACCACCTATCTTGATTTAGCTAAGGCTTTTAATACAATCCCCCAATCAGGGATCATTGAGAACCTTGTTATTCTATTGGTGTGTGGATGATGGACTGATATCTTCAGTGGTTTGATTCTAAAGTACTGGTATAACTGACATAATATTCTTGATATAAAGGGAGTTATGTGGTCAGTAAATAACTGTTTACTGACGCCCACTCTAGCAAACTTCAACACCAGTTCAATCGCAATAAATTTGCATTATCATAATGACACTGCTTCTGGAAAGTTTGTAGTCTAGTCCATTATTGCTAGTAAATCTATTGACATCAACTGCTAAACTTTACAAGTGACCCAAAAAATCAGAAGTAATGTGCTCAAACAAAGCTTCAGTAATAGGAATCAGCTTGATGGATTCCTAAATACAGAATGGAATTTTCTGGGATTCTAGACATATAGAATAGAAGCTTTCCATGTCTTTCATTATACCCTGCCAATAAAATATGGATAACCTTCCCAGCTACATTCTTAGCATATGGTTAAGGGCCACCATCATTTCTACTATGCAAGAAGATTTTGGCACTAGTAGCTGATACAGAATTGTTTTCCTTATTTATTTGTTTATTTATTCATCCTTTGTTGACCAGGTTATCCCACTAGGCAATTACCCTGTTTTCATGGGGGATCCATGGTGATATTTATACTACTAGAGGAAATTTGGCCAGGGCATTAGGGAACGTTCCCTACTTTTTTGTGTATGTGGATGCTTTTTTGGTGTCACTTATTGCTTATAGTCTGAGCACGGAGGCAGCTTGGAGAAGCTGGGAGAGAATATAGAGGATGTCTTGATTAATGAAAAATTATCACTATTAAAGGAATCCATGAATCAGCAGCAGTCGAGGATGAAAATGATGAGAAAGAGAGTAGTAGTAAATCAGAGGCAGGTGAGATAAGTCGCAGCAAGTTTGAGAAAGCATCTGAGCTTTCTCAGAGGAGAGTTATCAAGGAAGAAAAATCCATGGTGGCAGGAATGGATTCAGAGGATGTACAACAAAAATTCTTCAGAAAGTAGGATCAACATAGGAATGTGTTAGGGTTGCTGGCTGATTTGCTTATGGACTTAGTGAAAGCAAGTGATCCAGAGACTGGTAACATTTTGTGGGGATATTTAATGGAGAAGATACAGAAGGAAGATGTACAATAAGAGAAAGAAATAAAGTTATATGATAAGAAGGTTGATGGCTGGAGTAGAAAAAAAGGAGTTAAAGAAAAAAGTAACAAATATGGGAAGAAAAAAACTGTCTGCAGTTCGATCATGCTGGTGCAGTGGGTAGTGTTGCCGCACAGTAAGAGGTTCTCCAGTTTGATTCTCAGCTGGGGTGCCTTTTCTGCAGGTTCTGTAGTGTACTGGTTATTACATCTGCATTATATGCAGAAGGTCCTGGGTTCAGTCTCCAGTAGCACCATTATGGTCACAATGATAACCAAAGTCACTTTAAATCAGTGTACTCTTGGGAGACAGTTTACAAAAATGACTTCACTGACGATTGAATAAAAAGAAAAAAGTAAATTAGACAGCTATAAGGTATGGAATAAAATAATACATTTATTTATTTATTTATTTACATTTGTTGACCGGGAGTGTCCGACTGGACGTAGGTCCATTTTCAGCGAAGGCCCAAGGAGAAAAGCTCCACAGTTAAAATAGACGCAGTTATATTGGATTTACATGAATTGAAAACACCTTAGTAGAATAACACCTTTAGAAGTCAAAGCCAGTGAGGTATGAGACTTTATTCATATAAAAAAGAGACTTATTGTGACATTATTTTTGAGACTGGACACATGATGAACATTTTTTTAGGGGAATATGAGAAAAAGAAAAATGGTACCCCTTGGAATTCATTTGTGCTTAAAACATTTTATAGTGAGACAGAATAAGATTCACATACAATTCAGGCGTGAAGTAGAAAAATAGAATTTAAAAAGACATTTATTAAATTTATGTAAGTATCCATTAGCCATTTCAAAAGTATATGATAATACAGGTTTGAGGATGGAGGACATGCGATTGTCATGTTTTGAAAATTGAAAATGATAGTATTGTTCCAAGTATTATGAATGTGGAAGGGGACGGAGGTATGGTGAAATATTGGTGTCAATCTACAACATTTTTATGTGGCAAAGCTGATAATTTGATTAATAGTTATGGGAAAAGGAAATGCTTTGCCTGCAGAAAGACAAGACATGATATAAAAATTGTGAGTTAAAGTGTTATAAATGCAATGAAACAGGATTTCTGGGAATGGAGTAAAATAGAAATAGGCACAGTAGAAACACTGATAGAACAGAGTCAAGAAATTAAACTTGCAGATACAGAAATAAAAATGAGGGATGCACAAATAGAATGGGAAGAAATAAATAATTTGGAAAATAAACAAGAATAGCAGAAAATTAGGAAGGAAAGTTTTAATTTAAATAAAGGGAAAGTAGAGGAGTCAAGAATAAATAATAGTGAATATATAAAATGGAACTGAGTTAAACATAAAATTCTATTGGAAAGAGAGTTCAAGTGAGAAAAAGAAAAATTAAAGAAAGATAAATAAAAAAAAAATAAAGGGAAAGGATGAGTGCAGTATTAAAAAGCCAATGTTTTGTGTAAGATATGTGCATTAAATGTAAAAGGGTGTTTTGCAATGGTGTAAAAAACAGGAGAGTGACATTATATTAGAAGATTCTACATCTCTAACAAAAGAAGACAGATTGCAATATGGTGTGGTGGGGAAAATGTAATCTGTAATTTAGGAAGAGAGACTTGTTCATGAATAATTATTCTATATAAATGCATGACAAATATGTTGGATGCCACTTTCTTTATAGTGGGTAGAACAACTATTTTAGATGTAAGATATAAAGATTAGATTTTTAGAATTATAACATTTTATGCATAAGTGACAAAAAAGAGCTAGAGAAGAGACATTTAAAGATATAATTCAATATGTGGGTATAAATATGGAAATAATTGTTGTAGCAGATTTTAATTGTAATATAAGGCAGCACAAAAAGAAGGTGTATGATGTTAAGGTGTTGGGTATTATTAAATAGGGACATTTACGTATTTGGAAGATGAGTACATGGACGTATAGTAGAAGAGAAGATAAAACTGGGAAAAACTATTTCCTAATTTCATCAGGGCTGCAAATTACACAAGAAGGTATTTTGGGGACAGGTTTTTCAGATCAGAGTGGAACATGGATTGAGTTAAAAGGTAATTGTGAGTATATAAAAATAGGAAAAGGAATAAAAATAAAGTTAAGTGGGTGATAAAGGAAGGATTAATGTATTACATTTATGGCAGTGATGTTTTTTTATAAAGATGGGATTGAATGGTGGTTGTATTTTAAACAGAAGTATAAAATGTATTATATAAGTTGGGAGAATAGTATAAAAAATTAAGTAAGGACATGTTTGATAGTTTAGAAAGAAATGAAGAAGATTTTTTTTCATTAAAGAAAAATAATTTAATTTAAATAGGATAAAAATTAAGCATTTACTGTATAAGTAAAGATATTTTATAAGGGAAAAAAGAAATTGCATCATACTTGAGCAAATGTATTAAAAAAAATAGTGCTATGCGGGAAAAAATATATTTCAGGTGCATTACATACCACACAAGTTAATATTATGGAAATAGTAGAAAAATATATTAGAGTAACTTTTTGTGGACAGATAATACAATCCAATAATGAATGGAAAAGTAGATATTTTTTTTCAGAAAGAGACAATATGAATTTGTAAAAGAAGATTAAAGTGGAAGAATAGGAAAATATTTTGAAGAAGGCTAATCTGGAATTTGCAGCAAGTCTGGCTGGATTAGAATAAGGAATGTATAAAAATATGACACTAATGCAAAAATGTTTTTTAAAGGTGTTACATGAATGGTTAAGTTAAAGATTCCAGTAAAAAGGATTGTGTAGTGGTATAATTTAATTTATATGGAAAAAAGGTGATGTGTGAGACACCGAATTGGAGACCTATAGTTCTAAACAACATGGATGATAACATTTTTATGAAATGATGCAAAAATTAATGAAAAAAAATAAGATTATAAATGAGAATATATATATATATATGGTATGAAAGTTAAAAGGGTGCGCAATTTGTTATTAATAAAAAGAGAATTAGTGGATGATCTTTTATAGAGAAAATTTCAAACAAAAATATTGGCAGGTAACTTACGTAAGGCTTTTGATTCATTCAAAATGTATTATGCAGAATATGTGATGTGTATAGTATATATAATATGATAAAAACATTTGTATTACAGCATATAAATTAATATAGCATGTTAGTAAATGTTTGGTTTAGTTAAGAAATTGCACTTGAAAAGGATATACGGCAAGGATGTCCATTGAGTAGCATAATTTTTGTCTTAGTAATGAATGTGATCTCTACACATGATAATAGAAAAATGGGGAATATGAGAAATACATCTAATAAATGGATAAATATGCTGATTATGTTAGCATATGCAGATGATATTATTCTTTTTACAAAAATAGGACCAGAATGAGTAAAGTGATAAATTATTTACAGGAACTTATACAAGTGATAACATTTATTATAAATAAAGAGAAGAGTCCAGGATTAGGTTATGAAGTCAAGGATTAAGTTATGAAGGATTGTTAGGATGTACTAAATGTAATATGACAAGCACAAATGCGCTTTGAATAAGTTTCAGTAAACAGGAAAATACAAGTTTGACATGGGAAGAAAAATTAGAGGCTATGAAAAATGTGTTTGTTTTTTAAGTTATTTAGATTATCATTTTAGAAAAAATATATTTGATTAATTCAATTTTACTTGCAAGAACTGCATATTTAGCAAGTGTTTTCAGTATTCCACTAACATAGGAGAATGTAGTTTACAGTATTATCTTCACATTTATTTGGGGATCAAGATTAAACCCAGTAAAAAGGAGTATTTTGTCTGTAAAAAAGGAAGAAGGTGATATGGTTTGATAAATTCAATACAGTATACACTTTATTTAGACTTGTATTATATATTAAAAACTTAAAAGGACAATGATACTTCATTAATTAATGAGGCTTGGTGGGCATCCTGAGGCAATGTAGAAATTACCTCATGTTTACTGACAACCTGTTAATTCTCAGACAAACTGATATTGTACATGAGAGATGTATTTAAACAAAGTCACTGGAGTCAAAGCTCTCACATAAAAGTACTCATAATGTCAATAAGGTTGTCAGTAGTACACATGCTGCACCCAACACACACAATTCAAAGCAGACATATAGACCCACATATGCTGAGGCACTTAAATGCAGCCTTCCTAAACCACAAAGACCTCCTAGATGACGTGCACACAAAAAATACAGTTAGCACCCCCAAATGTGCTCTTTTGGAACAACACCCACATCAACACATAGAGCTACATCTCATGTAGCCTCTACCTCTAGTCCCATATGTCAAGCTAGCACACAATCCAAAATTCTAGCTATTGGAAACTCCATTGTGAGACACATTGATGTCCCTCTCATCAGGCTGAGTAAGGAGAAAGTCATGGTCTGTTGCATATCAGGGGATAGGATCCGTCACATTACACAAGCACTCAGGTCATTGGACCACAGTTTAGTCATAGTCCATGTGGGAGTAGATGACCCGAGAAGTACCTCCCAAGACTACATGAAGAGAGACATCATGGAGCTCTTGGAATATGTGTTTCAGGCTGGTATGAGCCTACCATTGAGCAGCATTTTACCTTCTGCAAGGATGATGCCACAATACGAAGAAATGATTATTGACTTTAATAATTCCCTTAGTTTCTGGTGTCATTCTAAGGGGGTGCAATATATGTCACCATGGAAGGAGATGGTCAACAGACCATGCTGCTTTGCCCAAGATGGTCTGCACCCCTCCTCTTTAGGCTTTCGAATATTAGCTAAAACATTGCCTTCCCCCACAGTGCCTTCTTTTAGGCAATGCCAAACTAAAAGTATTTCCGACATAGCAAATCAAATCCAAGAAAATCTGTAGGTATTCCTGCTCAATGCTGGAAGTCTAAGCAAAAAACTCCACTCCCCAGAAGCTCTCTTTACCCTAGAGAATGTTGACATCTATGCGGTCACTGAAACATGGTTTAAAGCCGTGGAGAGCACACCAAAAGTGCAAGGTTATAATGCCTTCCACACATTTAGGCCAGCTACTTCACAGGCTGGGACTAAAGGTGAAGGTGTCTAAATTTACATGAAAAATAAATATACTTCAAGCCTGGTCAAACAGAACGATGTTCTTGCTCCATGTTCAAATCACCATAGGCAAAATCCAATACCACTTCTTTGCAAGCTATAGGTCCCCCCTATGACCCAGGAACCCATGCCATGTATTTAAACTTATTAGAAAGACTAACGATCCAACCCAATACCATATTCATGGGTGACTTTAATTACCCCACTATTAACTTAGAATTCTATATGACACCAAATATACCTGCACAGAGATTCCTAGATTTTGTACACACAAACTCCCTGGAGCAGAGAGTCAGTACACCAACTAGGGGTGCAACCATACTGGATCTGGTCATCACTAATATGGGAAACTGCTGCACACCGCCTACTGTAATGTCTTCCTTGGTAAGGTCAAACCACAAAATGGTCTCCTTTGAAGTAAAAATAAAATCTGGAAAATTCAGGAACTATTCTAAGGCTAACCCCATGCTATTAAGTGTGAACCTGGCAAAATTTTAAATGCCCATAAACCATGAGAACACTGCTGCCTATGTAGAACTGTTTACTGAAACCCTGTACAAGCATGTTAATAGCTGCACAGAGGCAGCTGTACCCACCAGGAAGAAGTACAGAACTAACTCAAAAAACAAGCCACCCTGGTGGAATCACAAAATCAATAGGCTGTATAACAGAAGGAAGAAAATTATGTCAAAAAATTTGGAGGTGCAACACCCAGTGGGATAAAAGCACCCTCATCAAACTAAACAAACAACTCGGAGGACAAATGAAGTATACCAAAGCCAAATTTGAAGTAAGTTAGGCCTCCCAGGCCAAGGACAACCACAAACCATTCTTTAACTATCTCCACAACCTCAAAGGCAATACACAATTGTATGCAGCGCTCATTGTAAATGGAATGGAACCACAAAAGGAAGGCACAGTCGTCAAGCAAAAAAGTTAATTGTCTTTTGACACACTCTAGCACCTCAGCTGTTAAGCCTTCAAGGAGTACAAATGCAATGCAGCTTCCCTCACCCCATATATATACTCACTCATTCAGTCAATTAAATAATTAATTAAATCAAATACTTCCATTTAAGTTCTGTGTTTAAACCCTTGAGAATCAAGATATCAAATTTCAAAGTAAAAAGTGCTTCTTTATACAGCAGTTTTACAGGATCTAAAAAATAGAACCCACTTGTTCTAAAACACAAACTTGCAACAGTTTAAAATTACTTGCATGAAATTCTTTAAAATGCATATCTAAAGGAATATCACAAATAACTTTAATGTCCCTTATATGTTCTTGAAGACGCACTTTAAACTTTCGTTTACTTTCACCTACATAAAACTTGTTACATGGACATTTCGAAATATACACCATTCCTTCTGTATTGCAAGTGTGACATCCATTTGGAAAAAGATTTACAGAACAAATAGTAGGAAAGTTCTTTGCAACATGAAAACAAATCGAACAATTCCCACACCTAAAAGTGCCATATCTTAAAAATAATCTGTCTCTGTATTCATACTTTAGGCATTTTAAATTTACTGTGCACTATTAGATCAGAAATACTATGGCCCTTTTATAAGAAATCAAACGTTTCTTTACTAAACATTGTTCCAAAATACCATCTTTCAACTATATAGGCCAATAGTAATGTAACATTTGCACAATCTGTTGGCTTGGTACATTGTAAATAGTCACAAAAAGAAAATCATCTTACCAGTGTGGTTGGCACAATTATTTCCTGCATCTCCCCTACCTCTTTTTTTGTCAAAATCTGTCAACTCAGTAAATGAAAGTCCCTCATTATGTGTATTTACTGAGTTTCTTCAAATTGTAAATGGAGCCACCTATACTGAGCCAGAATATATACCAAGTCTTCTAACTGATAAATTCTGCTCTAACTTTATCCCATCAACCTTCCCTCAGGAAATATCATCAAATGTAACTCCCCCTACCATCACTAGGAAACAGGTCCTGAATGCTTCCTCTAAGACCAAGAACACTGCATTAATGGGCCCATACAATATCCCAGGATGCCTTCTAAATAGCATGAAACATAACCTATCAGGGCCTCTGGAATTACTTTTTACTGTAGCCTCCAAAACAGGCTTCATCATGCCTGATGATGAAGGCAACAATCATCCCTCTGCACAAAAGTAGGTCATCTATAGAAAAACTAACTATGTCTTATCTTGTTGTCTTATAAAAAATGGAAATAATTATTGAGATGATGATCATCAAAAGAATCTAGTAAACCTCCAGACTGGCTCTCAACCAGTTTGGATTCATCAAGGATAGATATCATCTACTCTACCTGGGAACCTTTGAGAAGATCACCAAATGAATGAATGAAAAAAAATCATTGACACACTGCCTCCTGACCTGGCAACACACTTGAACACAACACTTGCACTTGCATTGTTGAAGTCAAGATGTTAGGGACAAACCCTTATGTCACCTGGTGGATAACCAATTGGCACAGACAGGATCCTAGAAGTTAGAACTGGGGAGTCCACCTCTAGAAAGAGGCCAGTCACAAGTGGAGTCCCTCAGGGATCAGTCTTGGCCCACTGCTTGTTGGCATTTACTTCTCAGAAGTCAAGGCCAATGTCAGTGGTCTCTGGCTGACTAAATTTGCAGATGATTGCAAATTAGGAGCTGTCACTGAATCTCACACTAACACAAGCATTTTCCAGAAGGGGCTGACACAGACAAACAACTGGTGTCAGAGCCATGGACTAAAACTAAATGCCAAGAACTGCATAATAGTATCCTTTGGGAAGTCATTCATCCCTGGTAACTATCATATTGACAACACACCTTGTTGAGATGACCCAGTAGTCAGAGACTTAGGGACACACACAGATAGTAATCTAGCCTTTGGCCATTACGTGTCTACAGTGGTGAGGACATCATTCTGTTAAATAATGACCAAGGCCAGTGAAAGAAACCCAAACTTTAATATAAAATGTGCAAAAACAAATACAAGTTCCAGCACCTTGGCCAAAAAGGTCCTTCAAGAGTCAAAAAACATAACACCATCAAACAATAAATAGGTTGGTACTAGGCTATTAGCCCTAGGGCCTATACAAGCCTAGCCATAACAATTCCCTGGCTATTTCTTCACACAATATTTACTTCCTTGGACTCCTGTCTAGCATCACTACATTAAAAATTTTACCAATAAAAGTAATTCAATTAAACAATTAAATACAAAAATAATCAAGTAAAATAAAGCAATTCAGTTCAGGAACCCTATACTTTAAAAAATCACCTTCCAATTGCATTCTAAATTTAGGCCATTAGGGATTAGAGTACCATACTTCAAAATGAATAAACTCTCTTAAAAAAGTAGCTTTTGTTTTAAATCACTGTCCATAAAAATGGTTACCTTTTCTATTATGGTACCTGAAGGAGTTTTCATTCTTATTACGGCACAAAGAAAAGTGCATGGCAACTGAATTTTCCACCCTTTGGTTTCTTATATCCCTCAGATGTTCTAAAAGTCTGGTTCTAAATGCTCTTTTTGTTTCTCCTATGTAAAAAAAGATTACATGAGCACTTCAGGGCATATACTACTCCTTCTGTACTACAATTATACAACTCCTTAGGTATATAAATCACATTTATTTTGTCAAAAAATTGGACTGCATGTGTACAACCAGAACAAATGCTTACAAGGACTGGTACCAACTTCTCTCACACCCATGTTCCTATATAGAACCGGTGTGGTATAACAACTATGAACCAACATGTCCTCATTATGACCCACCTCTTCTATGAAAAACATAATTTATCAGGGAGCAACCACACTAAACTCATCTTTAAATAAAAAAAAATCTCCGTAATATTTCATAATATTAGAAAAAATATCAGCCAAAGTAGTTTACTCTGTAACAAAATACATAATTTTATTTTCTTTATTTCCAGGTCCACCTCTATGTTACTATACCATTTATTATTTCTGGCCATATCATGTCTATCATTCTTGGCTGGCTGATTAATGGATGCTTTATAAAATGCGTCTTCAAATTATTCTATGTTGCGCAACTTATAAACAAAGGTATGGCATCAAAGTCCAAGGAAGTCGTTGTTCCTCTGTATTCGGCATTCATCAGACCAATCATTGAGTACAGTGCTACCTTTGGTATGAACCTAACCAGGCAGATCCAACAATTGGAACATCCACAGAGGTTCCTCACTAAAAGAATACAGGGTGTAAGTAATATGCCCTATGTAGAGTGCCTCAAGGCCCTATCCTTGTATTCTGTCTCCGACAGGCTTTTCAGGGGAGATCTTTGCCTGGCATACAGGGAATTCTCAAACCCCACTCTGGTGGACTTCCTGCATATCCACAAATCAAACAGCATTAGAATTACCAATTCTAAAGACCTAACCTTTGCCTGTGATATAAATAGGACCAGCTGGACTTATAGGTATGTATCACAGAGACTATCCCATCTATGGACAGCTCCCCATCCATGTGAAGCAGAGTTCCTCCCTAACCTAATTCAAGTGCAACTTGGACAATTGGATGGAAACGCAGAAATCCATCCCTGGATTGGTACCTATGTCTCTAATGGTCACAGGTATCCTATAAATGGTTCAACTCCCAGGCCCCTGCTTACACTTATCAAGGGTATCAGAACTTGTCAGAGATTTGGGATGCATGGCTAGGCTTAAAAAGACCCTTGTGGTCATTAGCCTAGTAAACACCTATGAACCTATAAATAGAATGGTCAAATTTTTTGGACTTCAAAAGAAAGGGAATACTCAGTCATGATGAAATGAATAATTATTAATATAACATTTTGCTTTGGAAATAAAAATGAGTGAGATTGAAAATGAGAGAAAACAATGGCATGATATTATTATGGGTAGGTATTTTCACATATATCCATGGAAAGAAATGTGTAAAGAAAAATGATTGCAGTTCCAGAAAGAATGGAAAGATGTAGAAAGATGTTGGAGTGTCGGGCGTTTTATGGAGATTAATGATACAAAAACTAATAGTGAAAGTGAATAGGCCTTACAAAAGTAAAAATTACAGACATTTCCTATATTGTAGTCAGTTTGTAACTAGTGGCAATGTTTTTTTAGGATGGAAAAAGGTTAAATCATTATGGAAAAAGATAACTGACTTGAAATATTTAGAATGTTTTATAGATGTATATAATCTTAATATTGATATGACTGAATATAAACATTATAAGGATGGATTTAAGACTTACATCAGTAGCACTGATAAAATGTATTTTGTATAACATGGCTGATATGGAATCGGGGGGTGAAGGAAATTATGTTTAATGAAAAATGGGATTTGAGAAAAATGTTAAAAAAAAGATTTTGGCTACAGAAAATCGAGTGGGAGTCTCATAGTGTAAAATGAGCAAATCTTTCAAAAGAAAGAAATTACCTTTTGTATTTCGTGTCTGTAAATGTTGCAAATAATGTACATATAGATAAAGTAAATTGTATACATATATATATATTTTTAAAGTTTTTTTGTCTATCCTTCTAGCATGTCGAGGGATCAGTTGCTAGTGTCCTCTCCTGCTCAGCTGGTGAACCTGGGAATATTGAGGCAATGCTACAATTGCCTCATGTACACAGACAACCCTCTCCTCCTCCCACAAAACACAAATACATGCGAGAGATGCAACTATACGGCCAAACTGGAGGCTGAGCTCTCTCAACATAGGACTGGCAAGACCAGTCAGGAGGAGAAGGTTACCACACACACTATAGACCCAGTCTCACATAGTACCATTACAACCTCAAATCATACACATAAACACACAAAGACATACTCGGAGGCTCTGATCAAAAATCTACCAAAACAGCAGAGGCCACCAAAGCAGACACCCAAACAACCACCACCTCAGAACACAACACCTGCAACACATAGACCTCACAGTCAGAGTGTCAAACAGTCACAGCCCTTAAGGCCAAACACAATGCCAGACACACTAGTCATTGGTGACTCCATAGTCAGACACACTGACGTCCCGCTCACCAGACTGAGTAAGGAGAAGGTCACAGTAAGCTGCCTGTCGGGCGCTAGAATCCGCCACATAACGCAAGCACTCAGGTCTCTCAACAGCAGGTACAAATATGACTCAGTCATTGTCCACGCTGGTGTAAACGACCTGAGGCGTACCTCCTTGGACTACATGAAAAGAGACATTGAGGAGCTCTCTGATTATGTAGCCCAGGCAGGTATGACCCTGACCTTGAGCAGTATCCTACCTTCACCAAGAATGATGCCACAATACAGAGATAAGATGATCAGCTTTAACAATTGGCTTAAACACTGGTGTCATTCAAAGGGGATCCAGTGTCTGTCTGCCTGGGATGACATGCTGGACAAGCCACGCTGCGGCTTGCACCTGTCACCCCTGGGATTCCGGATATTGGCAAAGGCTCTTGCCACCCGATAGTGCCTTTTAGGCAAGGCTCAAATTCTAAACCTACCACCCTAGAACACAAAAAGGAAAAAACTAAGGGTAATGCTGCTCAATGCCAGAAGTCTAAATCTCAAAATGCACGAGGCCCTTCTCAGTATGGAGAACATCGATGTCTGTGCTGTGACAGAAACCTGGTTCAAGGCTCTTGAGAGCACCCCAGCGCTGTCAGGTTTTACCTCATATCATGCGTTCCGGCCCCAAAATCCGAACAATACCAAGAAAGGAGGGGGGGGTATCCATATTCATCAAGGACACCCACACCTCAAGACTGGTGGCAACGCACGATGCATCGGAGACCATCCAGGTGCAATTAACCATAGGCAAGACTGCTCTGCAAATTGTAGCATGTTACAGGCCACCCTCACAAACTCAGGAACCTCACATGGCCTTCCTGAAAACACTAGAGGGGATAAATGTATCACCAAACACCATCATACTAGGTGACTTCAATTACCCTAATATAGACTGGGAACACTACTCAAGCCCAAACACCCTAGCCCAAAAGTTCCTGGAATTCATAAACTCAAATGCCATGGAACAACTAGTCACCATCCCCACAAGAGGAGATAACATACTTGATCTCATCATCACGAACATGGGAGCACAATGTTCAACACCAGAAGTACACCCCTCACTGGTGAGATCAGATCACAAACTAATCTCGCTGGAGGTCCTCATCCCACCCCACCTGAAATAAAAAGACCACAGTAAAGAACTTCTCAAAAGCCGACTTCACACTTCTAAAGACTAGTGTGGTCTCCTTTAAGGCCCCGAGCTGGCGGAAAACAGTACTCAAGCCGCTGAATCACTTACAAATGCCTTCTACCAGCACCTGCAGGACTGCATGGATAAGGCAATCCCAAGCAAAACAAAGACTCTTTGTACCAAAGGCAAGCGTCCAGTCTGGTGGACCCCAACCATAAACAAACTCTACAACAAAAGGAGGAAGCTACTACAAGATAGAGCAAAATCCTTAAAAGGTAAGACACCCTTGATCACTATAAGTAAAAAACTAAGAGCCCTCATAAAATCATCCAAAGCAAATTTCGAGAGAAAAATAGCTAAAGACTCAAAAGACAATCATAAGGCCTTATTTAGCTATGTTAGAAACCTGGGAGGAAACTCCCAGATATGCTCAGAACTAGTTCAAAATGATGTGAAGATTACTGATCCTACAGACATTGCCAACATACTGGCTGACAGGTTCAGTGCAAACTTCTCCCCTCCCCAAAGGAGAGATATCTATACCAAACGATTGCAGCCCCCAAACATCTCCAGCCCAAGTGAGAACTGCTCTCTCCAAAGCAAAAACACAGCATCCATGGGACCTGATGGTGTCCCCGGCTGTGTGCTCCACGAACTCAATGAGGAATTAAACCCACAGCTAGGACAGCTGTTTAATCAAAGTCTTACCTCTGGATACGTACCCAGGGAGTGGCGCACTGCAACTGTGGTCCCACTTCACAAAGGCGGTGCCTCCACCGACCCTGGAAATTACTGGCCCATTAGCTTGACAAGCCTTATCTGCAAAGCCATGGAGAGGATCATAATGGACCTCATAAATAAAGACATTGGGAATTTGCAGACTTTGGATCCAACCCAGTTTGGCTTTGTCAAAGGAAGATCATGCCTTTTAAACTTGGTTGACTTCTTCGAAACAGTCACCAAAGCCATTGATGAGGGAAAGGCAGTCCATACAGCCTACCTCGATCTGGCTAAGGCCTTCAATACAATACCCCACTCGGGTATCATTGAAAAACTCATCAGCTTAAATGTTAACCCATACATCACAAGATGGGTTGCAAACTGGCTGAGTGACAGAACCCACAGAGTCAGAGTTGCTGGCACCATGTCAGACTCAAAGCCTGTCACAAGTGGTGTCCCACAGGGCTCAGTCCTGGGCCCACTCTTGTTTGGCATCTACTTTTCCGAAGTACAAGCAAACACAGAAGGGTTATGGCTGACAAAGTTTGCAGATGACTGCAAACTGGGCGCCATAGTAGAAAACACATCTGACACAGATATCCTTCAGAAGGGTCTCACAGAAACAGATAACTGGTGCCAGAGCCACGGCCTAAAGTTAAATGCCAAAAAATGCATAGTCATACCCTTCGGGAAAAACAAGGTTACCCCTAGCTACCAAATAGGTGGCAATCCACTGAGCACAGAAGAAGTTATCAGGGACCTGGGGACCCAGGTTGATAGTAGTCTGTCATTTGACACCCATGTAGCTAAAGTAGTTAGGAAGACCTTCTACATTGCCCACCTTATCATGAAGGGATTCTCATCTAGATCAAGGGAGGTCATAGTCTCCCTTTACTCATCACTCATCAGACCAATGATTGAGTACAATGCCCCATTCGGAATGTATCTGACCTGACACTTGCAGCAGCTGGAGAGGCCACAAAGTTCCTCACCAAAAGGATAAAGGGTCTCAAAATCTGTCCTATGCTGCCCGACTGAAAGAACTCCAGCTCTATTCAGTCGCGCTCAGAGGTGACCTTTGCCTAACATACAAGGCCATGTCAAACCCAGATTTGATGAATATGCTTCACCTCAAAAATCTAGATCCATCAGAGCCACAAGGAGACTTAAACCTCGACACGGCTATTAATAGGACGTGCTGGAGGGATAGATTCATCACCCAAAGACTCCCTATGCTGTGGAACAAAATCCCAGTACATGTGAGGCAGAGCACCTCGCTGGCCTTGTTCAAGAGAAATCTTGACCAATGGATGGGAGATCGCAGATATACCCCAGGGATTACCTCAGTGTCACTGCTCGACAGAGGCACAGCAAAATAACGGGTATAGTTCCCCATACTTAAGGGGTGGCGTAAGCCACAAAACGATGGGCTAGGCTTGCAAATGCCCTCGGGCAGATAGCCTAGTATGAACCTATGAACCTATATATATATATATATCTGTGTGTGTGTGTGTGTGTGTGTGTGTGTGTGTGTGTGTGTGTTTATGATATAGATAAGTATTGTTTTAATTGCGTAAAGGACCCCTACTCTTAAGTTTTTATATCCACCTGGGCTATCACAAACTCAAGCAGATGGAACCTTGGTTTAATATCTCTCCTGAGGATGGCACCCTCAGGAGTGCAGCACCTCCTTTATGATGCACTGCAGTGTTAGCAATCAATCGAACTGGTATGAGAATTGAACCTACAGCCTTCTGCACCAAATATGAATGGGCTACCTGTTGTGCCACCGGCAATACTTATGTTTATTAATTTATATAAATTGGTGTAGTTTAACTCAAAATAGGAGTAACAAGTAATGGGAGCATCTTTTTAACTTTCTTCATCTACAATCTTGGTTATAGTCTTAAAATATCATTTTTCCTTTGTCCCCTGTTAAAGTTTATGTGAGTTACTTCTAAGTCCACTAGCTTAGGTTATTTTCTTCAATAACTTATCTTGAGGTAGAAGGCATAGCTTCTTTCCCCAAAAAACACTGTCACTGATTTTTTTCTATTCCCTTATCTAAAAATGAGGTAGTTATATTTGCCACCTGTTTTACTGTCTACATTATCTGCATCTCTTTCATAGATTGTTACTATTCTAATGACCTTGGGGTCCTTTCTAAACCTAGTCAAGTTTTCTCAAAAGAAAAATGATGTCCTGAATCCAAACAGGACATTTAGGGTCATGAATTTATAAACTAGCTCAGTCCATAAAGGACATGGTGCCAAGCCTGGAATAATGTTTCCTGTTCCTCATCCATGGGTTTAAGTTGTGCTTAAACTGGGTAATAGACAAACTCATCTTCACATGGATGGGAAGCCTGTTCCATAGGAGGGCAGTCTCTGGGAAACATACCTGTCTTGCTGTTTGAGTCACAGACAAAATTTGGGTCCCTAGACCTTATATTTCTGGTACTGTTTGACTTACAAATATGCAGGAGATTCATATGTTTTGGGTTTGTGGACACTTTGTAAGCCAGGCAGCAATCTATAGGAGACTGAGTACAGAGAAAGGGCTTTAAGGCACTCTACATAAGCAAGGTATCTTACACCTTGTATTGTTTTTTTAAGCAACCCCTGAGGTCACTCTAGCTACTTCATATGTCTGGTCAGGTACATATCAGTTGTACTGTATGACTGGTCTAATAAGGGCAGAATACAGTTCAATAATGACATCTTTGCACCTAGATGTCATGCCCTTACTTATAAGTTGCACAAAATAAAAGGATTTCCTTACCACTGTGTCCACACGGTGGTCAACGGTAAGGCTACTGTCAACATGAATATCCAGATCCCTGATCACTGGGTTCAAGTTAGGGTTACATTTTCAACATGGTAATTAGCCAGGATAGTTGACATCAAAACAGGTACAATTATGCATTTCTTAGCATTGAGTTTGAGACCATGGCTTTGGCATAATTTGCTAGTCAGAGATAGGCCTTCTTGAAGAATGCTAATATCTCCAGCGAAGTTGATAACTACCACCTTGCAATCATTGCAAACTTAGTCCCTGACGGATTATGCTCATGACTGGCCTCTTGTTGGAAGTGGCCCCATCTTTTCTGAGCTTCTGGGTCTTATTAGTGAGGCATTTGGCTATCCAGGCTGATGATAAAAGGGGTTTATACCTAATTTAGTAAGTTTGTCTATAATGCCTGAGTGGGGTATTTTATCAAAAGCCTTGGCCAGATCAAGGTAAGTTGTGTGAACAGTCTTGCCTTCATCCATTGCTTTCATGACTCTCTCAAAGTTCACCAGATTTAATAGGCATGACCTTCCTTTAACAAAGCCTAACTGTGATGGGTCCACCATTTACAGGTTACCTATGTCCTCTGTATTATGTTCATAATGATTTTTTCCATGGCCTTGCACATGAGGTCGGTCAGACTTATGGGCCTGTATTTACCCAGATCGATGGTTGGACCTACTTTGTGCAGGGGAATGACTGTAGCCATCTTCTATTCCTTGAACACGAAACCTGACTGTAGACTCCATTTGAAAGAGAGATGTCATGTTTCATGCTGTTTACTAAGCATCCTGGGATGTTATCAGGGCCCATCAATGCAGTGTTTTTAGCTTTGTAAATTGCATTGATGACCTGTTCCGTACTAATGGTTGGGGGTTGTGGTATTTCCTTTGAGCTATCTTGGGGAGTGGGTGGAAACATTTGAGCTGAACCTCTGGTTCAGTGTGGTTGATGCCATTTAAAATATGTTCTGTGCATTGTTGCATATTTCACTTGAGGTTAGTGACATAGCTGTAGAAAGCTTGGTGGTTATCCTTTGCCTGAGAAGCTAGCTATTTTTTCTTCAACTTGAGCCTTTGACATATTAATTATCCCGCTCAGCTGCATGTTTAAATTGGTCAAGGGACTTTTAGTACGTTGGGCTTTGTCCCCCCTACACTTGACCAGGAATAGGAGAAAATGCTATGAGGAATCATTAAAAACAAAGTGAAGTGACAATTGGAAAGGCTAACGAGATGCTGAGCTACACTTTAAGAACATGATTCTAAGGATAAAGGGATACTTGTATCCAGTTTTAGAGGTCATATGGAAAAAGATACATTATTAACAGGATGTATCCAAAAAATCCCTAAAATGGTAGTAAAAGAGTAACATTTAACATACATAAACATGCTATTTAATCTAGTCTTTGTCCTTTTGATGAATGAAGACAAAAGGAGGATATGTTTTGGGAGCACAAGGTTTTAATGCAAGGGTGGGTATCCATTTTAAATATAAATATAGACAAAAATGATAGGACCTCTACTGTAATGTATGAAAAGAGTCGTCATTTGAGTACTGGGAAATGAAACTGCCGGACTTGATGGCATTTCATAAGAATTGAAAGAACTTCAATAAAACTGGAGAAGGTGTTTAAACTAAAAGCATGGTCTGCAGTAATCAGACATAGCATAGGTTAGTCATGTTCTGTCAGTATTGTCTGTATCTGTAGTTAAGTTATTATATAAGTGTAGCTTGTTTAATATCCTAGCAATCATCACACAATCAGAAGTGGACTACTTGATCTATCAAAGGTGGTTTTGAATGCAAATAAATTGAAACCTGTTATCTGAAACCCAGTGCCACTGGGTGACCTTACACAGACCATATTTATGACAACACCTGTCACTGGCTGACTTTACTTAGGCTATGTTTATGACAGCACCTGCTACTGGTTGTCATATACATGGCTTATTTAAAGTCATCACTTGTCACTGGCTGTCCTTACATAGGCTATGTTTATAAGAGCACCTGCCACTGAGTGACCTGATGTTGGCCATGTATATGACAACACGTCACTGGCTGTCCTTACATAGGTCATGTATATGACAACACTTTTCAGTGGGTGGCCTTACACAGGCCATGTATATTACCACTCATGTCACTGGCTGATCTTACATAGGCAATGCATATGGCAGCACGTCACTGGTGTCCTTACATAGACCATGTTTATGACAGCACCTGGCACTGAGTGACCTGATGTAGGCCATGTATATGACAGCACTTGTCATTGGGTGACCTTACATAGCCATATATATGACAGCACCTTTCACTGGGTGACCTGACATAGGCCATGTTTATGATCACACCTGTCACTGGGTGACCTGACGTAGGCCATGTATATGACAACACTTGTCACTGGCTGTCCTTACTAGGTCATGTATATGACAACACTTGTCAGTGGGTGGCCTTACACAGGACATGTATATTACAACACTTGTCAGTGGGTTCATTAATTACGTCATGCATATGACAGCACATGTCACTGAGTGATCTTACATTGGCCATGTGTATGACAGCACCTGCCAGTGGGTATCCTTACATAGGTTATTTTTATGACAGCACCTTCTTGTGGGTGACCTGATGTAGGCCATGTGTATGACATCTTTTGTTACTGGGTGACCTTAAACAGCCATATATATGAAAGCAACTACTACTGGGCAACCTTATATAAGCCATGTTTATGACAAAACCTGCCACTGGGTGACCTTAAATAGGCCATGTATATGACAGCACCTACCACTAGGTGACCTTACCTAGTTCATGTATGTAACAGCACCTGTCATTGGGTGATGTTACAAAGGTCATGTAAACGACAGCACCTGCCACTGGGTGACCTTAAATAGACCATGCATGTGACAGCACTAGCCACTGGGTGATGCTACATAGACCATGTTTATGACAGCACCTGTGACTCTGACTTTAAAAAGGTCATGGATCATACAGCTTGCCACATACTTGTGGACATAATGTTACTGCTTATACAGACAAGTACAGTAAAATAATGCACTGACTGAACCCTTTCAGAGACAGGAGACAGCAAATGATTACCTAAGTAACATGAACATGTGCATTCCTGTTGCACAGTATGTTATACAGATAGATGAACAGGAATGCATGTTGGTCATACATTTATTCTACAGCTGGATGTGCACTATTTACTCTTTATTTCCAAGGCTTATATAAACACTACTCTACAAAGCATCAGAGATGCATAGCATATATGTAAATGCATCTCACTAGCAGAGAATGTACTTTTTTTCTGACATACTCTCCAGAAGGTATATTAAGACTACTGACTGCATAATATAGTCATATCCTCCTAAGAAAACAGCAGTGACCAGTAGAGCATACATAGTATAACAAGTGTATTACACAGTATAAAAAGTGTAATACACAGTATAACAAGTGTAACTCATTACAGCCGAGTGACATCTCCAGGCGTTTCTGCAGTTGCACCCTACTCCTCTAGGCATCAAATATTGCCTGTTCATATTTGCATTAATAATTCCAAAACCATGTTACATACAAGGTATCGGAACATTTTATCTTGAAGCATACATGATAGCAAACACAATTGTATTGATATATGACCTCTGTCAATGGGTATTTCTTAAAAATGTAAGGTGATAACTTCAATTTTTAAATGCTGAAGCCACGCCCACTAGGAGTTAAAGGTACACACTCAAAAGAGCTCTACTGGAGGGAATGAGGTAATACACAGTATAACAAGTGTAATGCCTAGTATAACAAATGCAATACATAGTATAACAAGTGCAATACATAAGATAGCAAGTGTAATACATAGCATAACACATGTAATACATATTATAACAACTGTAATATATAGTATAACAAATGTAATACATAGGATCACAACAGTAATACATAGCATAACACATAATACATAACATAAGTGTAATACATATCATAACACGTGTAATACATATCATAACACGTGTAATACATAATATAACAAATGTAATACATAGGATCACAACAGTAATACATAGCATAACACATAATACATAACATAAGTGTAATACATATCATAACGTGTAATACATATCATAACACGTGTAATACATATCATAATACGTGTAACACATAATATAACAAGTGTAATACACAGTATAGCAAGTGTAATGCACAGTATAACAAGTGTAATGCACAGTATAACAAGTGTAATACATAGCATAACACATGTAATACATATTCTAGCAACTGTAATATATAGTATAACAAATGTAATACAAAGGATAGCAACAGTAATACATAGCACAACAAGTAATACATAACATAAGTGTAATACATATCATAACACATGTAATACGTAGCATAACACGTATAATACATAATATAACAAGTGTAATGCACAGTATAACAAGTGTAATGCACAGTATAACAAGTGTAATGCACAGTATAACAAGTGTAATGCACAGTATAACAAGTGTAATGCACAGTATATGCACCGTATAACAAGTGTAATGCACAGTATAACAAGTGTAATGCACAGTATAACAAGTGTAATACACAGTATAACAAGTGTAATGCACAGTATAACAAGTGTAATGCACAGTATAACAAGTGTAATGCACAGTATAACAAGTGTAATGCATAGTATAACAAGTGTAATGCACCGTATAACAAGTGTAATACATAATATAACAAGTGTAATACATAATATAACAAGTGTAATACATAATATAACAAGTGTAATGCACAGTATAACAAGTGTAATGCACAGTATAACAAGTGTAATGCACAGTATAACAAGTGTAATGCACAGTATAACAAGTGTAATGCATAGTATAACAAGTGTAATACATAAAATAGCAAGTGTAATACATAGCATAACACATGTAATACATATTATAGCAACTGTAATATATAGTATAGCAAATGTAATACATAGTATAACACGTAATACATAACATAACAAGTGTAATACATATCATAACACGTGTAATACATATCATAACAACTGTAATATATAGCATAACAAATGTAATACATAGGATCACAACTGTAATACATAGCATAACACATAATACATAACATAAGTGTAATACATATCATAACACGTGTAATACATAATATAACAAGTGTAATACATAGTATAACACATATAATGCACACTACAGCAAGTGTAATACACAGTATAGCAAGTGTAATACACAGTATAACAAGTGTAATGCACAGTATAACAAGTGTAATGCACAGTATAACAAGTGTAATGCACAGTATAACAAGTGTAATGCACAGTATAACAAGTGTAATGCACAGTATAACAAGTGTAATGCACAGTATAACAAGTGTAATGCACCGTATAACAAGTGTAATGCACAGTATAACACATGTAATGCACACTATAACAAGTGTAATGCATAGTATAACAAGTGTAATGCACAGTATAACAAGTGTAATGCACAGTATAACAAGTGTAATGCACAGTATAACAAGTGTAATGCACAGTATAACAAGTGTAATGCACAGTATAACAAGTGTAATGCACAGTATAACAAGTGTAATGCACACTACAGCAAGTGTAATACACAGTATAGCAAGTGTAATGCACAGTATAACAAGTGTAATGCACACTACAGCAAGTGTAATACACAGTATAGCAAGTGTAATGCACAGTATAACAAGTGTAATGCACAGTATAACAAGTGTAATGCATAGTATAACAAGTGTAATGCACAGTATAACAAGTGTAATACACAGTATAACAAGTGTAATGCACAGCATAACAAGTGTAATACATAGCATAACACATGTAATACATATTATAACAACTGTAATATATAGTATAACAAATGTAATACATAAGATCGCAACAGTAATACATAGCATAACATGTAATACATAACATAACAAGTGTAATGCATAGTATAACAAGTGTAATACATAAAATAGCAAGTGTAATACATAGCATAACACATGTAATACATATTATAACAACTGTAATATATAGTATAACAAATGTAATACATAAGATCGCAACAGTAATACATAGCATAACATGTAATACATAACATAACAAGTGTAATACATATCATAACACGTGTAATACATATTATAACAACTGTAATATATAGTATAACAAATGTAATACATAGGATCACAACAGTAATACATAGCATAACACATAATACATAACATAAGTGTAATACATATCATAACACGTGTAATACATAATATAACAAGTGTAATACATAGTATAACAAGTGTAATGCACAGTATAACAAGTGTAATACATAAAATAGCAAGTGTAATACATAGCATAACACATAATACATAACATAAGTGTAATACATATCATAACACGTGTAATACATATCATAACACGTGTAATACATAATATAACAAGTGTAATACATAGTATAACAAGTGTAATGCACACTACAGCAAGTGTAATGCACAGTATAGCAAGTGTAATGCACAGTATAACAAGTGTAATGCACAGTATAACAAGTGTAATACATAGCATAACACATGTAATACATATTCTAGCAACTGTAATATATAGTATAACAAATGTAATACATAGGATAGCAACAGTAATACATAGCACAACAAGTAATACATAACATAAGTGTAATACATATCATAACACATGTAATACGTAGCATAACACGTATAATACATAATATAACAGGTGTAATGCACAATATAACAAGTGTAATAAACAGTATAACAAGTGTTGTACACAGTATAGCAAGTGTTGTACACAGTATAGCAAGTGTAGTACACAGTATAGCAAGTGCAATACATACATAACACTTGTAATACATAATATAACAAATGTAATACATATTATACTTATAACAAGTGTAATGCATATTAAAACAAGTGTAATACATATTATAACAAGTGTAATACTTAGTATAACAAGTGTAATACATAGTATAACAAGTGTAATAGGTTCATAGGTAGGTACTAGGCTATTGACCCTGTGGCCTATATAAGCCTAGCCAAAAAAGGTTCCCTGGCTTTTGCCACCCAAGAAAATTATTGTCCTGTGCCCCTGTCAAGCAATGCCACAGAAGTGATTCCCATCCAGTTGTCAAGATTTTTCTTAGAGGGCCAATGAAGAGCTTTGCTTGACATGAATCAGTAGTTTGTTCCCAGCATGTTATATTTATTGTGGCGACAAGGTTTAGGTCCCTGGAGTGTGTGGTTCAGAGAGATTGGGATTGGGTTTGACATAGCTTTGTATGTTAGGCAGAGATCGCCTCTGAATAGGCAATATGCGAAGTAGTAGAGCTGGGGGGTTTTGAGAAGGTCTGTGTATGGCATCTGTTTGAGTCCAGTAACTCTCTTAGTGAGGCATTGATGGAGCCTTTCCAATTGTTGTAGGTTTCTTGTGAGATACATGCCAAATGGGGCACTGTACTCTATAATGGGTCTGATGAGGGATGAGTAGAGAGGAAAAATGACCTTCTTTTTTCTAGAGAAGAACCCTTTTGTGATGAGATGTGCCACTTAGAAGGATTTCCTGACTACTGTGGTGATGTGGTTATCAAAGGAGAGACTGCTTGTCCACCTGTGTCCCGAGGTCTCTTTATCACACTTTCAGTGTTTAGTGAGCTACCACATATGTGGTAGTTCGTGGGTACCATGTTTTTCCCAAAGGGGTTGACAATGCACTTCTTGGCATTGAGCTTGAGGCCATGACTTTGACACCAAGCATCTGTCTCTGTGAGGCCCTTTTGTAGAATGTCTACATCATTAGGTGATTCTATTATGTCTCCCAGATTGAAGTAATCTGTGAACTTTGTTAGCCAAAGACCTTTTGTGTTGGCCTGCACTTCAGAGAAGTAGATACCAAACAGGAGATGACCCAGGACCGAACCCTGTGATACTCCATTCATCACTGGTCTAAAGTTGGACTTGGAGTTGGCTACTTTTACTGTGTGGGTTCTGTCAGTGAGCCAGTTGGCCACTCATCTTGTGAGATAGGGATTTATGCCCAGTTTAGTGAGTTTATTTATAATTCCAGAATGGGGGATGGTATCAAAAGCTGTGGCAAGGTCAAGATAGGCTGTGTGGACTAACTTGCCCTCATCTACAGCTCTAGTGATGGCTTCAAAAACGTCAGTCAGGTTTAGTAGACATAATCTACCTTTTACAAACCCAAACTGAATGGAGTCCAGGGTTTGGAGGTTACCTATGTCTTTGTTTATAAGCTCCAAGATGATACGTTCCATGGCCTTGCAGACCAGGCTCATCAGGCTAATGGGGCGGTAGTTTCTGGGGTCCATGGTGGCACCCCCTTTGTGGAGTGGGATAACAGTCACTGTGCTCAATTCAGTAGGCATATAGCCTGAGATGAGGCTATGATTGAACATGGTACTCAGGTGGGGTGTCAGTTTGTTCTGTAGTTCATGCAGTATGCAGCCTGGGATGTTGTCTGGTGCCATGGATGCTGTTTTCTTGGCTTTGGAGAGTGTGGTCTTTACTTGTTCATCCGTGATTACAGGAACTTTGCATTCTTCTGGTATAGAGATGGGCTCTTTAGGGGGTGAGAGGGGGCTAAAGTTAGCACTGAACCTATCTGCCAGGATGTTGGCAATATCAGTTGGTTCTGTATATTTATTGCCATTGTACTGTAACTCAGAGCAGATCTGAGTGTTGCCATTGAGATTCTTGACATAGCTATAGAATGCATTGTGGTTGTCTTTAGAATCAGTGGTGATTTTATTTTCGTAACTAGCTTTGGAGGATTTCATGAGGGATTTCAGCTTCTTACTGAGGCTGACCAAGGAGTTCCTCCAATCTTGGGAGTTTACTGTTTTTTTGCAACAGCTTCTTCCTTCTCTTGTAGAGTTTGTTTATGGCAGGGGACCACCAGATTGGTTTCCTTTTTTTGGAGGATACATCTTGGTTCTGTTGGGGATGGCATGATCTATGCACTCGTGTATGAGCTTATACAGTGCATTTGTGTAAGATTCAGTGGTCATACCTCTATTTTCCGTCTGCATGGGTGTCGAGAGGTTTGCCACTTCTGTCTTAAGAAACATGAAGTTGGCTTTGGAGTAGTTTTTGACAGTGGTTTCCTTAATGGCAGTGGTGGTGGGATATGGATGTCTAGGGTGATTAGCTTGTTAATGGTGGCATAGTTGGAATCACCCATAATTAAGGTACTGAGTTGTACCTTAATTTATTTATTTATTTCAGTTTGATTACCAGGGAAGTCTACTGGGCCACGAGGTACCCATTTTCAGTGGAGGCTCGGGGAGAAAAGCTCCAAGGGCAGTGCAATCAAGGTTACAAATGAAAGGTAAAAATATAATAGAAGTACAGTAGAAGTGTCTCGTATTAATTATGCATAGTAAGAACAGTGCAACAATCTAAAATAATATTTTAAAGTTCTAAAAACAATTTAAATGATTCTAAAGAAAAAAATGTTCTGAAAATTATCAAAATTTTTTTTTGCGAAATCTATTCCTCTGTACAGTCAACTGAGAGGTAGCTTAGACATTTTGGGAGTTAGAAATGAAATCAGAGAACAGATATGAGAGAGGGTAATTTATGTAGGGTGAAAGCAAGAACAATAATATTTTCCAGTATCTTAAGAAATGAAGAGTGGGAATCCTGGGGCATGGTGGGGGTTCTGTAACAAGCTACAACCCAGATTGCAGTCTTGCCCAGTGTTCGTTGCACTATGTTGAGCAACTAGCCTAAGACATGCCTCCGCCTTTAGTGTTTCGGTCCAGGTTAGTTGGCTAAAAGGTGTGGTATGAATTATAGCCTTGGCTTGTAATGCAGGGGTGCTTTCTGGAGCCTTGAACCAGGTCTCTGTCACTGCAAAGATGTTGATGTTCTCCATTTTATGGAGGGCCTCGAGTGAGTGCATTTTGAGGTTTAGACTTCATTACCATGGTGGTGAATTTAATACATAGCATAACGTGTAAAACATATTATAACTGTAATACATAACATAACACCTGTAATACATAGTACAACAAGTGTAATACAGAGGATATCAAGTGTAATACATAGCATAGCAAGTGTAATACATAGCATAACGCATGTAATACATAGCATGACACATGTAATACATATAACAACTGTAATATATAGTATAGCAAGTGCATTGCATAGCATAGCAAGTGTAATGCATAGTATAACAAGTGTAATACATATTATAACAACTGTAATATTTAGTATATTGTTATACACAGACAATCATGAATCACCTAATCCAGGATCACCTCATGGCAGATACCCAACACAGCTTCCATCCACACCACAGCACTACTTTAACCCTACTAGCTTACACAAACACCATAAACCATAATTGCAACAACAATCACATATCCTCCGCCCTCTTCTTGGACCTTTCCAAAGCATTCAACATGGTTGATTACCAACTTCTACTACACACCCTGCAAACATTCTGTCTAGATACTAAGGCCCTTCAGTGGTTTACATCCTACCTGAATGGGAGACAGCAGGCTGTTCTTTGGCAGAACAAACTCTCTAACCTACTACCCAACACCCTTGGAGTGCCACAAGGCTCTATACTAGGGCCCCTGCTGTTTTCCATCTTCATTAATGACCTGCATACTGTCATCCCAAAAGTCAGCTGTATCCGGTACACTGATAACTCCACCCTGATCTGCTCCGCCACATCAACAGACTTATGGTCTGCTACCCAGTCTACCTTTAACACTATAGAAAACTGGCTTTCTGAACAGCATTTGATACTAAATCCCAAAAAAAACTAAAATGCTATTATTCTCACCAATGCAAAATTCTCCTGCTTTTACCTTTGCCATAAATGCAAATGATGGCACAATAATCTCCCCTGACCCTTCTACAAAACTATTATATGTCATTATAGATAACAATCTAAAATTCAACCTACATGTAAATCAGTTGATCAAAGCCATCAACAAAAAACTAGGGTCACTCTACAGAATAAAAGCCTTCCTTACCCCTCCAGCCAAAATTGCCATAGCTCACACCTTCTGTCAACACTTAGTTTCATAGTAGTTTCATAGTATAGTACTAGGCTATCTACCCTGGGGCATTTGTAAGCCTAGCCATAGTGATGTGGCTTTTGCCACCCCATGAAATGGTACAAAAATGTACAGAATAAATCTAGAATACTGTGCTTCTGTCTAGTAGTGACACAATGAAGGTCCCCTTATATAATAGAATTAGTTTACTGTGCCCCTGTCTAGCAGTGACACAGATGTGACCCCTGGGGTAAACCTACGATCTCCCATCCACTCATCAAGATTTCTCTTGAAGAGAGCCAGTGAGGGGCTCTGCCTAATATGAACTGGGATCCTGTTCCAAAGCATGGGAAGCCTCTGGGTTATGAATCTATCCCTCCAGCATGTCCTATTCATACTTGTGCCGAGGTTTAAGTCTTTAGCTCTCGTGGTCCTGATGGATTTGGATTTTTTGAGGTGGAGCATGTCCATCAGATCCTGATTGGACATGGCCTTGTACGTCAGGTAGAGATCACCTCTGAGCAGGCGGTATGCTACTGAATAGAGCTGAAGTTTCTTTAGTCTGGCAGCATATGACATATGTTGGAGACCCTTGATCCTTTTGGTGAGGTACTTTTGTGGTCTCTCCAGCTGTTGCAAATGCCGGGTGAGGTACATACCAAATGGGGCATTGTACTCAATCATGGGTCTGATGAGGGAGGAATATAGGGGTACAGTGACATCCTTAGATCTGGATGTGAATCCCTTCATGATGAGGTGTGCAAGGTAGAATGTTTTTCTAACCACTTTGGCAACGTGGGTGTCAAATGAGAGGTCGCTGTCTACTTGGGTCCCTAGGTCTCTGATTACGTTTTCCATACTCAGTGGGTTGCTGTCTATGTGATAATTTGTGGGTACTTTGTTTTTTCCAAAAAGGATGACTATACATTTTTTGGCATTTAGTTTAAGGCCGTGACTGCGGCACCAGTTGTCCGTTTCAGTGAGGCCTTTTTGTAGGATGTGTGTGTCTGCTGGTGTATCGACTATGGCACCTAGTTTGCAGTCATCTGCGAACTTTGTCAGCCACAGCCCTCCCATGTTTGCTTTAACATCTGAGAAATAGATGCCGAACAAGAGGGGTCCCAGGACAGATCCCTGTGGGACACCACTTGTGACTGGCTTTGAGCCTGACATTGCTCCAGCGATTTTAACTTTATGGGTTCTGTTCTTTAGCCAGTTTGCAACCCATCTAGTGACATAAGGGTTTACTTTTAAGCTGTTTAGCTTATCTATGATGCCTGAGTGGGGTATTGTGTCGAAGGCCTTAGCCAAGTCCAAGTATACTGTATGGACTCCTTTGCCCTCATCAATGGCTCTAGTGACAGTTTTGAAAAAGTCAACCAGGTTTAAAAGGCAGGATCTGCCCTTTACAAAGCCGAACTGGGTGGGGCAAGTGTCTGTAGGTCCCCTATGTCTCTGTTTATGAGTTTCATAATGATTCTTTCCATAGCTTTGCTGACCAGGCTAGTTAAGCTTATGGGGCGGTAGTTTCCAGGGTCTGTAGAGGCACCCCCCTTGTGGAGTGGGACCACTGTTGCTGTACGCCAGTGTTCAGGTACATATCCCGAAGTAAGGCTAAGGTTAAATAGCATTTTTATGTGTGGGTTTAGCTCCTCTTGGAGTTCACGTAACATGCACCCCGGGATACCGTCAGGTCCCATTGATGCTGTGTTTTTTGCTTTGTTTAGGGCGGTTCTCACTTGGACATCTGAGATGACAGGGAGATTACATTCAGCTGGGATAAGTATTTCTTCTTTTGGGGGTGAAAGAGGGGAGAAATTTTCACTGAACCTGTCAGCCAGAATGTTAGCAATATCTGTGGGTTCAGTGTATTTTTTGTTGTTGTGAACCAACTCTGAGCATATCTGAGGGTTTCCGCCCAGGTTTCTAACATAGCTGAAGAAGGCTTTGTTGTTATCTTTAGTGTCCTTAGCGATTTTTCTCTCAAAGTTTGCCTAGGATGTTTTTATGAGAGAACATAGTTTTCTGCTAATGTTGATCAGAGATGTCTTCCCTTCATGGGATTTCGCTCTGTCGTGCAGTAGCTTCCTTCTTTTGTTATACAATTTGTTTATGGCTGAGGTCCACCAGACAGGACGCTTACATTTGGTGGAGAGGGACTTGGATTTGTTTGGGATTGCATGATCCATGCATTCTTGGAGATGTCCATAGAAAGCATTTGTGAAGGATTAGGCATTGTGGGATGTGGTATCCACTGGCACAGTGGGCTTAAAGGATACCATCTCAGTCTTAAGAAGAGTGAAGTCTGCTTTTGAGAAATTTTTCACTGTGGTCTTTTGTGCTGGGGGTAGAGGTGGGATATGTATATCCAGGGTGATTAGTTTGTGGTCAGATCTCACTAGTGAGGGGTATACTTCCGGTGTGGAGCATTTTGTGCCCATGTTTGTGATGATCAGGTCTAGTATATTATCTCCCCTAGTGGGAGAGGTGACTAGTTGTTCCAGTGCATTTGAATTTATGAATTCCAGGAACCTTTGGGCTAGGGTATTAGGGCTAGAATAATGTACCCAATCTATGTTTGGGTAGTTGAAGTCTCCCAGTATGATGGCATCTTGTGATACATTCATATCCTCCAATGTCTTCATGAAGGCTGAGTGGGGTTCTTGAGATTGGGAGGGTGGTCTGTAACATGCTACCAGTTGTAGAACAGTTTTGCCTATGGTTAGTTGCACCTGTATGGTCTCTGATGCTTTATGTGTTGCTACTAACGTGGAGGTGTGGGTGTCCTTTATGAATATGGACACTCCCCCTCCCGTTGTGGTTCGGCCCGGGTTTTGGGGCCGAAAAGCATGATATGAGGTATAGCCTGGTAGCACTGGGGTGCTCTCAGGAGCCTTGAACCAGGTTTCAGTTACTGCACAAACGTCGATGTTCTCCATGCTGAGGAGTGCATCAAGTGCCTGCATCTTGAGATTTAGACTTCTGGCGTTGAGCAGCATTACTCTTAGTTTTTTCCATTTTTGTTTTCTAAGGAGGTGGGTTTGTCTTTTGAGCCTTGCCTAAAAAGGCACTATGGGGGTGGCAAGAGCCTTAGCCAATATCCGGAAGCCCAGTGGTGACAGGTGTAAGCCATCCCTTGCGAAGCAGCGTGGCTTGTCCAACATATCATCCCAGGCAGACAGACATTGGATCCCCTTAGAATGACACCAGTACTTGAGCCAATTGTTAAAGCTGATCATCTTGTCTTTGTATTGTGGTATCATTCTTGGTGAGGGCAAGATGCTGCTCAGGGTCAGGGTCATACCTGCCTGGGCTACATAATCGGAAAGCTCCTCTATGTCTCTTTTCATGTAGTCCAGGGAGGTACGTCTCAGGTCATTCACACCAGCATGGACAATGACGGAGTCATATTTGTACTTGCTTTGGAGTGACCTGAGTGCGTGTGTTATGTGGTGGATCCTAGCTCCCGATAGACAGCTCACAGTCACCTTCTCCTTGTTCAGCCTGGTCAGTGGGACATCAGTGTGTCTGACTATGAAGTCACCTATTACTAGTGTATCAGGCAAGGTGTTTCGCCTTAAGGGCAGCGATTGGTCGACACACTGATTTATTGAAGTATGTGTTGCATGTGTTTTGTTTTGAGGTGGTGGATTTTTGGATGTCTGCTTTGGGAGCCTCTGTTGTTTTGGTAAGTTTTTTATTAGAGCCTCCGAGTATGTGTTTGGTTTGCAGTTGTGGTAGGTCTATGTGGGACTGGGATTGTTGTGTGTGTGTGGTTGCCATCTCCTCCTGTCTGGTCATGCCAGCCCTGAGTTGAGAGAGTTCAGCCTCCAGTTTGGCTATATAGTTGCATCTCTCGCATGTATTTGTGTTTGTTGGGAGGAGGAGAGGGTTTTCTGTTTACATGAGACAATTGTAGCATTGTCTCAAGGATACCCAAATTGACCAGCTGAACTGGAGATGACGTCAGTAATCTACCACTCGACATGCTAGAACAGTATAAGGGAGTGGTATACCTTTAAGGGAAGTGGATATTCACAGGGGTGGTAAGTAGATGTAGTGCTTTACTTAGTACGAGAGTGCTTACTTAGTAGAGAAGTATTGAGAACAAGCGCTAGGCTTATAATACAGTGAGTAGTCTGGTTATACTAAGAGTAGAGCTTCCTTAAGGGAAAATTTGAAGAGCAGACTTGGCGGAGCCAGAAAAACTTTAACCTTGTTTAACCAGCGCTGCGCTATGCGCACGACCGCGCAAAGCCATGCAAATAAGGATTTTAAACAGTGAACTACAAAAGAGCTAGAAATTGTCCAAAACAACCAATTACTACAACTTCTTGTGCTGAGGTCACTTCCCCCAAGGACAGGTAGGCTGCTCAAGGCTCCCCACTCCCACTGGTGAGCAAAGAAACTTCCTTCTATCCAAGTAAGGTAATGGACAACACAGGAACTACACCACAGCCCAGAATACAGCAATGCCTGTAAACTGGTCTAAACTAGTCGAGGAAGGCGGGAAAACAATGATTATTTTTTTGTTTTTTTTTTGTTTTTTTGGTAGAAACACAGAAAATGCAGAAACAGTGATAAATTAGTTACACTTTAGTGGGCAGCCTCCACACTTAAATTAAACAAACAAATAAGCAAACTTTCGATCAAATTCGACTAAAATGTAACTTTAAGTGCAGATTTTAAAATAATGCAGCAATCAGTTAAAAAACAATTCAGGCTAGTTCAATGTAAGCTACAGAAGCTATTCCAAGTGAAAAAAAGCAAAGATACTTAAATCCAGAAGTAGTCGCTTTTCTGAGTTCCCTGCTGCTAGGACCACTCTGTAAACCCCCGTGGAGCTTGTCTGAGCAGTATAGCCAGAAAAAAACGCCCAGAGGCGGATTTTAAACAGTGAACTACAAAAGAGCTAGAAATGGTCCAAAACAACCAATTACTACAGCTTCTTGTGCTGAGGTCACTTCCTCCAAGGACAGGTAGGCTGCTCAAGGCTCCCCACTCCCACTGGTGAGCAAAGAAACTTCCTTCTATCCAAGTAAGGTAATGGACAACACAGGAACTACACCACAGCCCAGAATACAGCAATGCCTGTAAACTGGTCTAAACTAGTCGAGGAAGGAGGGAAAACAAGGATTATTTTTTTGTATGCATCCCCCTCTACTCTCTAATATAAACAAGGATCCACTCTACTCTCTAATATAAACAAGACTGTACTTAAACTCTCAACCTGCTATAACAAATTGCCAGGTATGCCACTGGGCTGCCTTTTAAGACATATCATTGCATCAATCTTAACCAGCTTGGGTGGCTTGAACTACCCAGTCTAATCCAGTATAACCAACTGATTTTGGCTTATAAAATCCTTTATAATCCAGATAATACTACTGCACTTAAAAATCTTATCAACCCATATAACAATCCATGACAGCTTAGATCCTCTAACAGACTACTAATCCAGACTAGCAAAATTAACAATGCAGCTAGTGACTCTCTCTTTGTAAACTCTGCAGGCAGATTCTGGAACACACTTCCAGCTGACATTACTTTACTCTCCTCCCTGGGTGAATTTAGACTCAAGCAATATTTGGCACTAAACTGGCTATGTCATTGTATCAAGCCTTGCCACCTCTCTGCTAGAATGTGTAAAATCTATTAATCAGCTTACTTTTTAAATTACCCTTATAACTCTAACCTGTGGAACACATTTATTCTTGTTTGCTATGTACTCTTTGCCAAAACTATATTTGTAACCTGTTTAATCATTTATGTGTACCTTGGAGCTTTTCTCCCTGGGCCTCCACTGAAAATGGACATGCATCCAGTCGGGCTATCCTGGTCAACAAATGTAAAATAAAAATAAAACAAAAATAAATAAAAGTATAACAAGTGTAATACATAATATAACAAATGTAATACATAGTATAACAACTGTAATACATAGTAAAACAACTGTAATACATAACTCATGTAATACATAGTATAATAAGTGTAATATATAGTATAACAAATATAATACATAGGATAGCAAGTGTAATACATAGGATAGCAAGTGTAATACATAATATAGCAAGTGTAATACACAGTATAACAAGTGTAATACATAGTAAAACAACTGTAATACATAAATTAACACGTAATATATAGTATAATAAGTGTAATACATAGTATAACAACTGTAATATATAGTATAACAAGTATAATACATAGGATAGCAAGTGTAATACATAGTAAAACAACTGTAATACATAACATACGTGATACATAGTATAATAAATGTAATACATAGGCTAGCAAGTGTAATACATAGGATAGCAAGTGTAATACATAGTATAACAACTGTAATATATAGCATAACGTATAATGCATGGGATAGCAAGTGTAAAACATAGTAAAACAGCTGTAATACATAGTAAAACAACTGTAAGACGTAGTATAACAAGCGTAATACATAGTATAACAAGTGTAATACATAGTAAAACAGCTGTAATACATAACACGTGATACATAGTATAATAAGTGAAATACATAGGATAGCAAGTGTAATACATAGTAAAACAGCTGTAATACATAACATAACACGTGATACATAGTATAATAAGTGTAATACATAGGATAGAAAGTGTAATTCATAGTATAACAACTGTAATATATAGTATAACATGTATAATACATGGGATAGCAAGTGTAATATATAGTAAAACAGCTGTAATACATAGTAAAACAACTGTAATACATAGTATAACAAGTGTAACATATAGTATAACAAGTGTAATATATATTCCAACAACTGTAATACATAGTAAAACAACTGTAATACATAGCATAGCAAGTGTAATACACAGTATAACAAGTGTACTGCATAGTATAACAAGTTTAATGCATATTCTAACAGCTGTAATATATAGTATAACAAGTATAGTACATAGGATAGCAAGTGTAATTGAGGTTAACAAACTATCCATAACAATAAACACTGCACATCTCTATACTTCTAATACTGCCTAGACTGTATATCTGCACATATGCAGAATATTACATGCATGATAGTTTATTGCTCCTACTGCACAGAAACATGCATCTTGCCATGACACTGTAGCCAAAAAAGGAATCCAAAATCCTTACTCTAACTGCATGGATGTTTCTCTAAGATGCAGTATAAGCACATTCAGTATTAAGTCACCTTCAATTAATTCATCAAACAAAAGTCCCATCAGCAAGTAATCCCACCTGTTGGGATAAATAATTCCCTTTCCAGCAAACAGGCTGCAGTAAAATCACTGCTCTGCACACATTTCATAAGGTTAGGGAGTTACTGTTCTGTAGTCTTCTTTAGTGTAATACAGCCCGTGGCAGCTGCAGGTGTTCATACCATGAAATTGCAAAGCTTCTGTCATGGCACTTATGCTAATGAGGCAGCAGCTATGAATGCTCTCAAATGTTTTTACTCTTTGCAGCTATGAGTAAAGCAGGACTAAGAGGCTCTCACATGACCACCTGCAAAGCCCAATGAGAATGCATGAATGGGTCAATAACGCCCTGTGGAGATGTAGAAAAGGGTTGGTTAATGCTGCATCCTCTAGAGCTGTTAAGCACAAAACAGCAGCTATCATAGTTAGGAGAGACACAGATAGTAGACACTTTACACGGCACTACATAAACCCTTGGAGACAAGCAGCTAGGAGGCACATTCCCTGAGAGTGTTTACATTCTAGGAGACATGCAGCTGGTAGTCACCTTTCATGCCATTGTTCACACCTTAGCACATCATGATATCAATTTGTATACTAAGCAACACTGGCAACATGACTGGTTGAGTGCACTAACGCTGGTGCCATGACTGACTGTAATAACTAATGTTGACAGCATGACTTGTGTGTACAAAATTACACTCACAACATGACTGGATGTGTGCACTAAGTAATGCTGGCATCGTGACTGGTTGTGTGTACTAAACAACACTGACGCCATGACTTGTTGTGTGTACCAAGTAACACTTACACCATGACTGGTTGTGTGTACCAAGTAACACTTACACCATGACTGGTTGTGTGTACCAAGTAACACTTACACCATGACTGGTTGTGTGTACTACGTAACACTAACACCATGACTGGTTGTCTGCACTAAGTAACACTGACCCCTTGATTGGTTGTCTGCACTAAGTAATGCTGACACCATGACTGGTTGCGTGTACTAAGTAATGCAGACACCATGACTGGCTGTGTGTACTACGTAACACTAACACCATGACTGGTTGTCTGCACTAAGTAACACAGACCCCTTGATTGGTTGTCTGCACTAAGTAATGTTCACACCATCACTGATTGTGTGCACTAAGTAATGCTGGTACCATGAGTAGTTGTGTGTAGTTATTAATACTGGCAGCATTACTAGTTGTATGTACTAAGTAACACTGGCACCATGACTGATTGGTTGTACTAAGTAACGCTGGAAGCATGACTGGTTGTGTGTACTAAGTAATGCTAGAAACATAACCAGTTGTGTGTCCTATGTAATGCTGACACCATGACTGGTTGTTTGTACTAAGTAACGCTGGCACTGTGACTGGTTGTGTGTACTAAGTAATGCTGGCAGCATGACTAGTTGCCTGTACTAAGTAATGCTGGCACCATGACTGGTTGTGTGTACTAAGTAATGCTGGTACCATGACTGGTTGTGTGCACTAAGTAATCTTGGTACCATGAGTGGTTGTGTGCAGTTATTAATACTGGCAGCATTACTAGTCATGTGTGCTAAGTGACACTGGCACCATGACTGTGTGTGTGTACTAAGTAACATTGGCACCATGACTGGTTGTGTGTACTAAGTAACACTGACACCGTGACTTGTTGTGTGTACTAAGTAACACTGACACCATGACTTTCTTTGTGTAATAAGTAACACTGGAACCATGACTGGTTGTGTGCACTAAGTAATCCTGGTACCATGAGTGGTTGTGTGCAATTATTAATACTGGCAGCATTACTAGTTGCATGTACTGTGCTGGCATCGTGACTGGTTGTGTGTACTAAACAACACTGGCACCATGACTGGTTGTGTGTACTAAGTAACACTGGCACCATGACTGGTTGTGTGTACTAAGTAACACTGGCACCATGACTGGTTGTGTGTACTAAGTAACACTGGCACCATGACTGGTTGTGTGTACTAAGTAACACTGGCACCATGACTGGTTGTCTGCACTAAGTAACACTGACCCCTTGATTGGTTGTCTGCACTAAGTAATGCTGACACCATGACTGGTTGCGTGTACTAAGTAATGCTGACACCATGACTGGCTGTGTGTACTAAGTAATGCTCACACCATCACTGGTTGTGTGCACTAAGTAACACAGACCCCTTGATTGGTTGTGTGTACTAAGTAATGCTCACACCATCACTGGTTGTGTGCACTAAGTAATGCTGGTACCATGAGTATTTGTGTGTAGTTATTAATACTGGCAGCATTACTAGTTGTATGTACTAAGTAACACTGGCACCATGACTGATTGGTTGTACTAAGTAACGCTGGAAGCATGACTGGTTGTGTGTACTAAGTAATGCCAGAAACATAACCAGTTGTGTGTCCTATGTAATGCTGACACCATGACTGGTTGTTTGTACTAAGTAACACTGGCACTGTGACTGGTTGTGTGTACTAAGTAATGCTGGCAGCATGACTAGTTGCCTGTACTAAGTAATGCTGGCACCATGACTGGTTGTGTGTACTAAGTAATGCTGGTACCATGACTGGTTGTGTGCACTAAGTAATCTTGGTACCATGAGTGGTTGTGTGCAGTTATTAATACTGGCAGCATTACTAGTGTGTGCTAAGTGACACTGGCACCATGACTGTGTGTGTGTACTAAGTAACATATGCACCATGACTGGTTGTGTGTACTAAGTAACACTGACACCGTGACTTGTTGTGTGTACTAAGTAACACTGACACCATGACTTTCTTTGTGTAATAAGTAACACTGGAACCATGACTGGCTGTGTGTACTAAGTAATGACGGCACCATGACTGGTTGTGTGTACTAAGTAACACTGACACCATGACTGGCTTTGTGTAATAAGTAACACTGGATCCATGACTGGCTGTGTGTACTAAGTAATGATGGCACCATGACTGGTTGTGTGTACTAAGTAACACTGGCACCATGACTGGTTGTGTGCACTAAGTAATCCTGGTACCATGAGTGGTTGTGTGCAATTATTAATACTGGCAGCATTACTAGTTGCATGTAATGACACTGACACCATGACTGTTTGTGTGTACTAAGTAATGCCGGCACCATGACTGGTTGTGTGTACTAAGTAACACTGGCACCATGACTGGTTGTGTGTACTAAGTTACACTGGCACCATGATTGGCTGCGTGTACTAAGCAACACTGGCACCATGACTGGTTGTATGTACAAAGTAATGCCGGCACCATGACTGGCTATGTTTACTAAGTAACACTGGCACCATGACTAGTTGTGTGTACTAAGTAACACTGGTACCATGACTGGTTGTGTGTACTAAGTAAGTCTGGTACCATGACTGTCTGTGTGTACTAAGTAACGCTGGCACCATGACTGGCTGTGTGTACTAAGTAACGCTGGTACCATGACTGGCTGTGTGTACTAAGTAACGTTGGCACCATGACTGGTTGTGTGTACTAAGTAACACTGGCACCATGACTGGTTGTGTGCACTAAGTAACACTGGTACCATGACTGGTTGTGTGTACTAAGTAAGTCTGGTACCATGACTGGCTGTGTGTACTAAGTAATGACGGCACCATGACTAATTGTGTGTACTAAGTAACACTGGTACCATGACTGGTTGTGTGTACTAAGTAACACTGGTACCATGACTGGTTGTGTGTACTAAGTAAGTCTGGTACCATGACTGGCTGTGTGTACTAAGTAACGCTGGCACCATGACTGGTTGTGTGTACTAAGTAACACTGGCACCATGACTGGTTGTGTGTACTAAGTAACACTGGCACCATGACTGGTTGTGTGTATGTAATAAGTAACACTGGAACCATGACTGGCTGTGTGTACTAAGTAATGACGGCACCATGACTGGTTGTGTGTACTAAGTAACACTGACACCATGACTGGCTTTGTGTAATAAGTAACACTGGAACCATGACTGGCTGTGTGTACTAAGTAATGACGGCACCATGACTGGTTCTGTGTACTAAGTAACACTGACACCATGACTGGCTTTGTGTAATAAGTAACACTGGAACCATGACTGGCTGTGTGTACTAAGTAATGACGGCACCATGACTGGTTGTGTGTACTAAGTAACACTGGCACCATGACTGGTTGTGTGCACTAAGTAATCCTGGTACCATGAGTGGTTGTGTGCAATTATTAATACTGGCAGCATTACTAGTTGCATGTAATGACACTGACACCATGACTGTTTGTGTGTACTAAGTAATGCCGGCACCATGACTGGTTGTGTGTACTAAGTAACACTGGCACCATGACTGGTTGTGTGTACTAAGTTACACTGGCACCATGATTGGCTGCGTGTACTAAGCAACACTGGCACCATGACTGGTTGTATGTACAAAGTAATGCCGGCACCATGACTGGCTATGTTTACTAAGTAACACTGGCACCATGACTAGTTGTGTGTACTAAGTAACACTGGTACCATGACTGGTTGTGTGTACTAAGTAAGTCTGGTACCATGACTGGCTGTGTGTACTAAGTAACACTGGTACCATGACTGGCTGTGTGTACTAAGTAACGCTGGCACCATGACTTGTTGTGTGTACTAAGTAACACTGGCACCATGACTGGTTGTGTGTACTAAGTAATGCTGGAACTGTGACTGGCTGTGTGTACTAAGTAATGCTGGTACCATGAGTGGTTGTGTGTAGTTATTAATACTGGCAGCATTACTATTTGTGTGTACTAAGTAACACTGGCACCATGACTGGTTGTGTGCACTAAGTAACACTGGCACCATGACTGGCTTTGTGTAATACGTAACACTGGCACCATGACTGGCTGTGTGTACTAAGTAATGCCGGCACTATGACTGGTTGTGTGTACTAAGTAACACTGGCACCATGACTAAGAAACATAGGCACCCGACGGAGGACTCTTATTAAGGTTCTTGTTGTAAAGTGCATATCTAACATGGTCTTGTCAGAGTAGTATGTGATGCCACTGGCATACTCTGACTTGAGGTGCATTACCTGCATCATTACGGTGCCACACTGACCTTTTAGTTAGTGAAAAGAAGAGATCAGAACAAGGATGATAAACTGCATTCTAATATACATATATGTTTTATAGACATGTAATTTATCATTTCTTTGTGTTTTTTTTTTTTTTTAGCTCAAGAGGCTGTTATGGAGCACAGCCTTATATACCAGGGGAGAAAGGGGATGATCTCCATGCAAAGGAGGGTGTAAGGACTTTTCTTACAAAAATGTTGAGTTTATTCAGCATGTGGCTGTCAGTATGTTTGTATTTTTCTGGATTATTTCTCCTACAGAGGTATTACTGCTTAACGTCATGATTGCCTTTTCCATATTCTAACTGCATTTATTTCTATGTATATTAGACATTACATGAACGTAAATGTCCTTACCATTGACAGTTGACACAAGACATACTAGATATAATATTTTATTGAGGTTACATGTGCTGCAAGGGGAATACAAAGTTTCACATCAGAAGCATCAGAAGCAAATGTCCTTCACATGCCTACAAGTAGGACACAGGAACCCTATAAGTTGGCATTTGTGTAGTGTGAGCTGGACCTATCTAAAATAATGATCTGATAGATGGATAGATAGAGGGATAGATAGACAGACAGGCACATGGTCTGACAAGCATTGCTGCATGCAGTTGGTGCACACAGTGCATAATACAGGGGTTTAGGGTTACCTTTTGCTTTAGCTGGTGGGACATGTCTGCACAGTGATGTGCAGGGACAAGAATGGTGGTTATCTAGGACACAGATTTCATCTTTGCATGTATGGTGATATAATGGGTGAGAGGTTTAAGGTGCATGATGGTGTTAGGTCAGGGCTGTTTCTTTGTATTGAGTCCATTTATGGTGAATTTTCACATGCGTATGACAACCATATAGCCATTGTTAATGGTTTCACAATAGATGTACAGTTTTATATTCATGTATTTACTTTTCAACAGGATTACTGGATAACACTGTGTCATGAGTTACTAGAAGGCTGCAGATATAGTACTCTATACAGAGGCTGTGCCTTTGGAAGTTAGAAAATGTTGGAAGAAAAATTACTTGCAATAAGTTACGTTGTTTGAATATTGCTTGATATTGTAAACTCTTGTAATAATTCTAAACTGTTTTATATATTCTTAATGTGGATCTTTTGGTGCTTTTCTCTCTGGGCCTCAACTGAAAATGGACTCTTCCTGACCCAGTACACTATGCCAGTAAAAATAAATGCCAAAAACTAATTAAATAAATAAATAAATAAATAGGTTTAACACTATTCATTTTCCAACATGGCCTACAGCACACTCTGTGCACATGCAATATCTGTTGCTAGTTGTGCCATTGCTGACCTGCATTGCACATCATAGCCTAGGCCATAGTTTTATGTATGCAGGCACTAGCTTGTGACATACCTTTGTAAACTATCTCCAGCTTGACTATTATACATAAGTTATGATCGTATATGTGATATTTGCCACATCTAAGCGTAAAAAATGTTTTTTTCTACCTCTAACCCTTCCTCCCTTTGTCACTATCCTTTGTTTTGTTGTTTCTGTAACCTTTTTCTTTTTTCTTTGTTGTTTCATTTCTCTCCATTTATGTTGATATTTTCTACAATATCTCCCATGGCTGTGCTAATGGCACAGCCCAGATAAGTAGCACAACACCAGTCCTAACCCTCCCCTGCCTCTACTCCACCTGGCATCAGGCCTTTCTCCCTATTTTGTGCATGCCTTTACTTTGGCCGCTGGTAGTCATTCACTGGAAAGGACTGCCACTGTTCCCTCTAAAAGCACTGCCAGGTGTACACAGTCTGTCAATGGTAGGGAGCAGGTACAGGGACTGACTGATTAGTGTACGAAAGCAGACATCATCCACCTGGAGATTGTTCTTCTTTAGCTTACAGAGCTGTACCACTGCTTATCTCTGCTTTCAGCAAGGCCCAGTAGGGCAACTGACTAGGGTACCGACTGACCTTTGCATGGATATTGTTCAGGCAATGCAAAACAAAAAGATATCTTGGTATTACCCTTCCTTATGTGTCATCTCCCATCAGTACTGTCCCCCTTTTTCTGTGTTGCTATAATTCCAGTGTCCTCCCAAAGTGTGTCAGTACCTTTTCTGTCTCCCTTTGTCTCTATGTGTTTGTTTGTTTGTGCACCCTTGCTTGTAGACCTCAGCCTTTTAACATTCTTTGTCTTTCTCTTAAATCCTTCTCCTTCTCAAAAAAATGTGATCTTCTGCATGTTGCACTTTTAGATGCTTCTATTTTTCTCCTTTCTTGTTCACCTATTGCCACACACTTTTACTGATCAGAAACAGGTTTAGACATTGTTGTTGGACCTTCAATGGAGGACATAGTACATATGCATGCTCTTAGCCCTGCGGGCTCACTCTGCTCCCCTACCCTACCCCCAATTTCCACCCACCCCCAGTGCATCTAACCTTATACTTCATATAACCACATCCCCTCTCTACATTATCCAATACCTTACTCAACCTCATTATACACTTAATCCACACCCACTTTTTCACTTATTATTTCTTCTGAGTAGACCCACCCCTAACTCTTATACTTACTTCTTAATAAAGAGACTGACCCTTTACTGGTCCTCTGGTCACACACTGTCTCCTTGTATCACACTTAGCACTAAATCACTCTCCTTGGATCTTCTACCAAACTCCTTTCATTATGGCCACCCTAAGCTTAAATACACACTCTAACTTGACTCCTCTTATCATTAATTCTTGGCACTCTGCTGCTGTCCCACAAGTTCGCTTGCTATGAAGCCCTTCACTTCACTAAATTTCATCCCCCCTTAAAACAGCTACCCCTCTCTCCCTTTTAATTTCAAACTCCCACAGTAACATCACATCGTCTTCAGCCTACCTTCATCCTCAGTTTGATAGAATAAGCCACTTTAAGTATTTCCAAACCAAAATAATTAACCCTATTCTAGGTAACCTACTGAAACTATCATTTATTCCTCAACAGTACCTACTACTACATGGTGACATTCATCCAAACCCAGGCACCTACACTAACATCCCTGATTCACAATCCTCCCATCTAGCCACTTCCAGCATCCCCTCCTCTATCAAAAACTCTCTTCTCATAGCCCACCTTAACATCCAGAGTTTAAATAACAAAATTAGCTAGCTACATGCCCTGTTATACCTATACTCCTTTGACATCATATGTCTAACTGAAACTTGGCTCAAACCAAACACCAAGGACAATATTATCCCACCAGGCTATAACATAATTAGATTAGACCGCCCAAACAAAAAGGGTGGTGGGGTGGCAATTTTGTTTAAATCTGAGTTGCAACTTACTGCCCTAAATATTACACATCCCTCACCTTGCAATGTCGAGATCTTAATGTCCAAGCTACTAATTAATGCTAATAAATCCATTTATATTATCTGCTCTTGCATCCCCCCAGGTAACAACATTAATTCCATTGAAAACATCCTCTGCTGGCTCTCCTCAAACTTCCCACAAGAAACCATACTCCTTGGTGATCTTAATATAGACTGGAAATGCTGTACTTCTGATAATCCTACTACCCACATAAACTTTCATGGATTTTATCAAACCATCACCTATCCTACAAGAACACACAGACCTAGCAATAAACAAACCAATCTAGACTGGATTCTAGTTAACAGTAACCCCCAATTTTATAAAACTGGCATACTTCACAATGATATCAGTGACCACTCTCTTACCTTTATAACTAGACTAAAAAACTCTATACCCAATAAATTAAATTTCAGAACCACCCAAAACCCAAAAGATTTTAACCCAGTTAACTTTTAAGCAGAGCTTGGGGCTTGCAATTGGACCCCCCCCTAAAATACTTACCACTTGAGGAAGCTGCCTCATATTTTAATAACAAATTCTTATAAATCCTAGAACACCATGCCCCCTCTTGTACAATCACAATTAGGAACAAACCAGCTCCCTGGCTCTCAAAAGAGGCAAGGCAAAAAATGCAACTTATAAGTAAAATCTCGATGAAATGGAGGCATACAAAAAATCCTAATGATCACTTAAACTTTAGACAGCTTAGAAATGCCGCTAATAAATTCATATTCCTTGACAAAAACAACTATTGCCTACAATTCCAACAAACCTAACATAAAAACGCTCATAAATTCTGGAATAAATAAACTACTCCATCCTGGTCACTCTAAAACACCTACTCCCTCTAATTTGTTTCAACATTTTTCCATCCAAATTGCTGACACTTAAATTTTTCTCAAACTGTCCAATCTCTGGCCAATTCCTTACCATCTGTGTACTCCTCTAACCCTCTTGTGCCTACTAATTTTCTACCCCATTACATCTGCAGCCCATTCCTACATCTCTCATACATACCCTACTCCTGAAACTTAAGCCTTGCACCCCATCAGCTGATCTCCTTCCAGGGAAATACCTAAAATTAGCAGCTGGAGTACATGCCTTCCCCATTTCCATCTTAATTAACAGAACCATTACAGAATGTTCCATCCCAAATATCTGGAAAGTCTCACATATTATCCCATTCCACAAGGGAGGAAACTCAAATAAACTCTCAAACTTCCACCCTATAACCCTACATTCACCTATAGCAAAAATTATGGAGAGATGTATTCATCGTCAGCTTCTGAAGCATCTCCTCCAAAATCACCTGCTAGTAGACTGCCAACATGGCTTTAGACCATATCATAGCACTACCACAGCTCTCTTATCCTTTTCAGACTGTATAAATAAAAAATAACAGTCTCCTATCCTCTGCCCTTTTTATTGACCTCTCCAAAGCATTTGACATGGTGAACCATGAACTATTGTTAGATACATTTAAATATCTCTCATTAGATACACATACAGTCAAATGGTTTAAATCCTACCTAGGAAATAGACAACAAGCAGTCTTGTGGGACAATGAACTATCCTCTCTCCTCCCTATTACACTCCGTGTCCCACAAGGATATATCTTGGGACCACTCCTCTTTACTATTTTCATTAATGATCTGACGACCTCCCTTCCTCAAACCACTTGTATACAATATGCCAATGATTCGACTTTAATTTGTGCCACCCCCTCACCTTCTCAACTTCAATCCAGGACTCAAAAAATGTTCACCTTAGTTGCACACTGATTCCATCAATGCTGTCTCTTCCTGAACCCTAAAAAGACTAAATTACTACTATTCACACCCACTCAGAAATCCCCTGCCATCGACTTCACAGTCATATCTAACAATGGTACCTTAATAGCTCCTGACATAATCACCAAACTTTTAGGGGTAACAGTCAATCACAATCTTAACTTTGACACACACATATCAACCTAACTATTAAATCAGTTAATAGAAAACTGGGCTCCCTTTACAGACTTAATCCCTTTCTCTCATCTCTCACCTTCAGCCAGGACTACTATTGCCCAAACTTACCTAATTTCTACCCTCCTATATGCCGCCCCAATTTATACAAACCTCTCCAAAAGTAATATCAATACGTTGGCAACATCTTATAACATAACCAGATTTGCCACTGATGCCCCATTTCATACCCACCATTGCAAAAATCTCAAACTTCTTGAATAGCTTGAACTGCAAAACCAGCTTCTCTTTCAGCAACTCACAATCACTCATAAGATCCTGCATCATCCCTCTAATACTCCCATACTGAGGAACCTTATTAACCCTTATCAAAATCTTTTAACATTGCGATCGGCCAACAGAATACTTGTTTCTACCCTAAAAACCAATAGCAAATCTGGGGACTCCCTGTTTACTAACTCTATTGGTAACTCTTGGAACAAGCTTCCAAGAGAACTAACATCCCTTACATCCACTCCACTTTTCAAGACACAACTACGTATCTACCTAAAATCACAATGGCTTTGCCCATGCCCCAAATCCTGATTGATACTGTCCCCTCTTTACTGATCTCTTTAAAGCCTACAACTATTGTATTCCTCCTGCTGTGTCTTTCTCACTTTGAACTCTTTTAATGAAGGTTGTTGCCTAGGCAAAAATCACTGCCCTAGTTATGTTAAGTTCTAGGACTGTACTGTTTTTATAATTTGTTCTATATAATCTGTTTAGAAATGTGTTTTAATATGTCTTAAGTCCTCACTGTTAATTAAGTTTTATTGGTTGAAAATAGTCACTATAATATGTTTATATAATTTCTTGTTTTTTGACTTTGGAGCTTTTTTCCCCCGGGCCTCGGCTGAAAATGGACTTGTATCCAGTCGGACTTTCCTGGTCAACAAATGTAAAATAAATAAAAAATAAAATAAATAGTTGCTCACCTGTTTTCATACCATTAAACCTTCACACAGTTCTATTAAGCTCTCTTTCTGTATGAATTTTTTTCATTTTCACAAGTAGGTTTTCTAATCAACAGAGGCATATGCCTTATAATTTCACCTAGCTAATAATCATTAACTTCAGATGGCATTGTGCTAAAAGTTATATTTGGAGAAGGTACATTGAAATTGCACTAGGTATGTCTCTGAATACCAGGACTAGTATTTACCAATAAAAGAGCAAGGTATTTAAAATAACATTTAACAATAAACTTGTTTCTGTGCTATTATGAAGGTAGAACATATAGAAATGTTTTAATCCTAATTAGTGAATTAGTGTAAATTCATATTAGAAGAAAGCATTTATTACTGATATGTAAATATGAAAGAAGTAATGCACCTTTGGGACAATTTGACTGCAGTTCACAGTATATTGTGTATGTAGCTCAATGTTCATGTTGTGGAGCTTTTTGTATAGGCAAGACAACAAGAATGTTGAAGAATAGAACCTGTTGGCATTATCATATGATTAAAAATCTTACATGATACCAAGGGATTGTACAGATATACCACTTGTAAAAATATAAAAAGTTTATATTTAGACAGGGGCCAGATTCAATAAAGCCTACACTTAAGTGTACATGATATATATTCAAGAACATTCTTATCACAATTTTGTGCTTTCTAGTCACTCACAAAGATTACATTAAGTGTACATGTTGTCTCCACTTTGTTGCAACCTTCACAAAGCCCTGTCAATATATTTATAGCTACAAGAACATCAGTAGGAAAACAAAAATTAGGAAGAAGATGTGAGTTATGCCAGTTTTGTCTGTTTACTGTGATACTGCCAGCACAGCTGTCTGGAATTTTGTAAATAATTATATGTCATTTGTGAATATCAACATGATTTGTATAAGATGCTTGTGTTACAAATGTATTAGAACTGTATATAATGTGTATATCAAACTGCTGGTACAGACGTGTGTGCTGAAAAGGTTTTTACAAAGTGGTGTCTGAAATGTAACCACAGTGTGCCCTACTGCAACAGAACAGAAATGTAAATGCACTATTGTAACTGTTTAAATGTAAATATTTTAATAGTGGAAACTGGAATACAGGAGGTTAACTTCAGAAAAATAAACTACTTTATGGCTATGCAATAAAAGATGGTACCTTTCAGTTTTTAAGGTGGCGAGAGACAGAGTTTGTGCTGTGAAGTTTTCTGTATTGTCTTCAGAGTGAACTAATTACTACATCTGAAAGCATGTAGGAATGCAATTGTTTTATGACTTCCAGCATCTGCCAAAGATTGGAGGTCTCTGTATTTTTACAGGTAGATGCTAAATACTGCTAGCTTCCAGCAGTGGGGGTTTCACCTGGGATAGAGTCAGATGACAAGAAATTATGTCATTCTGCAAGCTATCCCAGCAAGTAATATTTGATATATTAATTTAAGAAGTCTCTTAGAGAGAGAATGCATTCTGCATTATGTCTTGGACCTGAGAACAAGAAGATCCATTCACCACATGTCTGCCTTGCTCTAATGAATTTTTCTTTAATTATTTGAGACTGTCCTGCAATGTTGTTTTAAATATATCCTGTGATTTTGAACTGTGATGTCAATGTGAATATATATTTAGTATTGTCTTGTTCTTTTATTATTTATTATGAAGTATATTTAAATCTTTCATTGTGGTTGATCTGTGTAGAGATATTTAAGTTGTGAGAGTACTTGTATATTTATTTGATGATGCTGTGTGGACCACTCCTAATAGCCTTGATCTTTGTCAAACTGCCATTTGTATTAATATTAAGATTACACAGTAAGATTGGACACCCTTTGTTAAGGGCCTTAAAGTATTTTATAAGGAGTTAACTGGTGGCAGTGATAACTACCTTATTGTCTGGGCAGAAGGGGCAAAGCTAGTAAACCTGTGCCGGACTCTCCAAGGTTTGTGTGTGTGTGTGTGTGTGTGTGTGTGTGTGTGTGTGTGTGTGTGTGTGTGTGTGTGTGTGTGTGTGTGTGTGTGTGTGTGTGTGTGTGTGTGTGCGTGTGTGTGTGTGTGTGTGTGTGTGTGTGTGTGTGTGTGTGTGTGTGTGTGTGTGTGCGTGTGTGTGTGTGTAAATCAAACCTCAAAGAGTGTGTGTGTCAGCTACTTGGGCAGGGATAGATGTCAACTCTGTAGCTGAGCCAGTGGGGAGTCTTAATGGGGATCTGGAGAAAGAGGGAGAAACCAGCCTCAGACTGACTGTGATTTCTGTGAGCTCTTAAGGGAAATTGCACTTGATGCCGAGAGCCACATCTGGAAATACTGTGTGTGTACCTTTCATCCTCCCAGTGTACATCCCCCACTGTTGCCAGTGGTGACGATTGAGGGTCCTTGACTACTGGTCCAGTGGTGGGTTGTCACAAGTCAGAACAGTTTACACTTAGTGTAGACATTATTGAATCCTGGGGAGAGATGATCTAAGTGTAAGATACAGAAATGTAGAAAATGCATTTGATTTAAAAGAATTGTGATGGGGAAATGCTGCTGAAAATATTCATTTTATTGGTTTGCTTCTAATGACATGTATGAGCTATGCTTGAGCAGTTACATGAACTTTGGACAATTTGAGTATGGGTCTGACTGTGTTCTGCTTTGTGGAGTTATTTTGTGAGTATCTTATGATGAAATTGTAGCTGAATTGTTTTTGTAAGTTTAGCAGGGCTGCTCTTTGTGCTTTTGAAAAAAAGAAGGATTTACACTATCCTGACACACCTGTGCAAGCATGGAGTAAGTATATATAAGTGAGGGGGTATGGGGGGGAAGCTCCCCACATGGGGGTGTAAGGGGTATGGCAGTTGCAAAAATGAATTGTCTTTAGTTTTTCTTTTGTCTCATTGTTTCACAGACATATTAATACAATTTACACTGAGAAGTGTTGTCTTACTAGGTCATAATGGAATATGTTGATTTCATTGTTTCCTATAATAGTATAGATGTCAGGGACGCAGAGTTTGTGTATCTGTAAGAGAATATTTGTCTTTACAGAAGACTTCACTGTATTCTTGAAATGGGTATGCTTGTCAATGTTTTCAAAGTCCTGGTAAAGGTACATACATAAAATTATGACAAGAAGGTGGCATCTACAAGCTGATATGATTTTCTAAGCATGACAGTGAAATAGCATGAGATGTGCAGAGTGTTTGCAAAAAGGTATGAAGAATATGACCTATTTCCATGTTTACATTAATAATATGCACATAAACTGTGACTCTGTCATGTTGGGAGTGGTGCATGACATTAAACACGGTGGATAATAAGAACACATATTGAGTTATAAAAGCTCTTTTGGTCAATCAGTTATGACTATTACCTATATTTTTATAACTTTATTAGTTTCATAAAATCTGTATGACTTACACATGAACAAATGGCATCATCTTATACAAAACATTGACACACAATATTAACACTGATATTTTAAATCCAACACATAATTTTGTAGATTAATATTGTTTCGAAATATTGAGAAAACATTAAATGTATAATTTCTGTAAATTCTGCAGTATCACAAAACATTAGTATGCAGTCTCCTCTTCTCATACATCATTGGAAACCTCTTAGATAGATGAAAAATTCTCTAACTGATACTTTAGATCTATGTTATACACTTACAGAGATATAACCCTTTGTTTGATCATAACACTAATATTTATTTTTGGCAGACAAAATACAATTTTCTTTTATAAATCTTCAATATACACCAGTGTATCAAAGAGCTAAGATATTTTATATTTTTGTAACTCAGATCATTTATCTTTATTATAAATTTAATAAGTGCTCAGTAAAGAAATTTGGACAAAAACACTCACGTAGCATGTGGTTTTCTGGTTTTCCTTGTCTAGAAGACACCTGGAGGCAAAGGTGTTAATTAGCCTCCTGCTGTTCAGGGTTAAACGTGTTTATCGTTTGGGTCCTTTGTCCGTATTTATTTCTGATCCTCCTTTTGATTCCTCAAGTCACTCTTTGTATACTCAGTGACTTTTAGCAGACCACCATTCTTGAATTGTCACAGAAAAGTGGCATTTATGATTAAAAAGCCTAACCTAGTTTACAAATAAATGACATGAAAAAATAATAACCATGTAAGCATTTTGGGTATAAAGTGGCTGTTTCATTTAGATGTGTGAAGACTGAAATCAGTATAATTAGATTCATAATTCATCGATTCCTGATGTAGAAACTCTGTCGAAAAACAACCTCAAGGTTATCCGGCTAAACGCTAGGAGTCTTAACATGAAACTGCACTCACTGGAAGCAGTCCTCAACTTGGAAAACACAGCAATTTGTGAAGTCATGGAGACTGGTTCAAGGCTGGGGAGACCACACAGCCATACTGGCTTACACCTCATTCCACACTTTCAGACCACAAACTGAAGGCATGAAAACTAAAGGAGGTGGTGTATCAATATTCATTAAAGATAAATACACCACCAGATTGGTTAGACAGCATGATTCCCTGGAGATACTTCAGGTGCAATTAACTGTTGGCAGGATACCTATTCAAACCATTGCCAGATACAGGACCCCCTCCACAAATCAGGACACCCACTCTGCCTATTTGGATCTACTTGAGTCTATCAAGATACATCTGAACACCGTGATTTTGGGTGACTTTACCCATTCATTGAATGGCTAAATTACCCATGCTCTAACTCACTTGCCGAAAGATTCCTCAACTTTAACTCCAGTGCACTGGACCAGCTAGTTGACACCCCCACAAGGGGTCCCAACATCCTGACTCTGGTGCTTACCAATATGGGGGACCACTGTAGCACCCCAACTGTGAGGTCTTCCCTAGTGAGATATGACCACAAATCAGTCTCATTTAGAGTAACCATCATACCTGAACCCTCCCCCGCAGCAACTAAACTAAAAAACTTCTCCAAAGAAGAGTATAACCACTTATGAGATGGTATAAGTAGCTTTACTGCACCTTCCCCCTCAAATGGAACTGGCAACTATGCTGAGTTCTACACCAATGCTTTATACAAACACCTGCATAACTACATTGACTACGCTGTACCTGATAGGACTAAAACAAGCTCCTCAAAGAAGATCAAACCTTCCTGGTGGACAACTGCCATTAACAGGCTTTACAATAAAAGGGAGATTAATATCTAAGAATAAGAGAGTGTGAGCCCTAAACTGGAAACACTCCCTCCTCAGCTTAAACAAACAAATAAGACTTCTTGTGAAGTCCTCCAATGCAAACTATGAATCCAAAATAGCTTCCTCAGTTAAGGACAACCACAAGGTGTTCTTTAGTTACATCCATATCCTAAAAGGAAAGGCCCAGATTAGTGCTGAACTGGTCGTTAATGATACCACATATACTGAGCCTGTAGACATAGCTAACCTGTTAGCTGACCGGTTCAGGGAAAACTTCACCCCCTGTCCCCACCGCAAGTACCCCATGACATCCCTCCCACCTGTCCTCTACCTTGTATCTCTAAAGAACAGGTCATAAACACCCACTCTAAGGCCAAAAATCAGCATCTATGGGACCCAATAACATCCCAGGTTCTGTCCTACATGGGCTCAAATAAGAATTATCAACACCATTGGGTACTCTTTCCAATCATAGTCTAAGCCCTGACTTCATTCCAGCTGAATGGAAAATAGCCACTGTTATACACTTGTACAAAGGTGGTGCTTCCACTGACCCCAGGAACTACAGACCTATTAGCCTGACTAGCCTTATCTGCAAGGTCATGAAGTGAATCATCATGGACCTTATCAGCAAAAATGTAGGTAATGTCCAAACACTTGACTCTACTCAGTTTGGATTTATCAAAGGGAGATCATGCCTGTTAAACCCAGGGGACTTTGAGACAGTAACCAAGGCCCTGGATGATGGGAAATATGTGCATACAGCCTACCTAGACTTAGCCAAGGCTTTTGACACTATCCCCCATTCTAGCATCATTGATAAACTCACCCAGCTAGGTATCAACCCTTATATCATTAGATGGGTCACTAACTGGCTCACTGATAGAATTTATATAATCACAATAGGGGAATCCACCTCCAACAGCAGACCTGTAACTAATGGTGCTCCACAGGGATCAGTCCTGTGACTTCTACTGTTTGGAATTTATTTCTCTGAAGTACAAGCTAAAACTAAAGATCTGTGGCTGACAAAGTTTGTTGATGACTGCAAACTGAGAGTGGTCAGAGAATCTTCAAATGATATCAACATCCTACAAGAGGGTCTTACACAAACAAATGACTGATGCCAAAGTCATGGCCTTAAATGCAATGGAAAAAATGTATTATCATCCATTTCAATAAGTGAGATGTTCCTGCTAACTGCCACATTAATAACACCCTAAGTATGCACTCAGTAGTGAGAGACCTGGGCACAGAGGTAGACAGCAACCTTGCGTTTGACTACCATGTCTCCACAGTGGTAAGAAGGGCATTTTATACTGCTCATCTCATAAGTAAGGGCATTGCCTCCAGAGAAAATGGTTATAACTTCCCTGTACTCTTCCTTCATCAGACTAATAATTGAGTACAATACCCCTTTTGGTATGTACCTTTCCAAGCACATGCAGCAATTGGTGAGACCACAACGGTTACTCACAAGGAAAATTTAAGGTCTTCAGCATCTTTCCTATGTGGACCATCTGAAATCACTGTCACTATTCTGTTACTCAGAGGTGATCTATGCCTTGTATAAAAGGCAATCTTTGGCCGTGCTTTATTGGAAATGCTGCATATCCACTAGTCAAATGGTACACAGGTTACTCGCTCTAAAGATGTTAACCTGGTATGTGACATTATTAGAACCTGCTGGAGGGACAGATTTATCTCCCAGAGGTTACTACACCTTTGGAATGGACTCCCACTTTATGTCAAGCAGACCACCTCACTGACCCTCTTCAAACGCAATCTAGACAATTGGATGGGTAACTGTAAATTCACCCTGGGGGTTCCACCTGTGTCCCGTTTGGACAGGGGCAATTTGTGCTAATCTTTGAAATATAGGAAGAAGTGGACTAGGCTTGTAAGGGCTCTAGGGTCATTAGCCTAGTTCCTTTGCTCCTATCATCCTATAAGTTCTTACTAGCTGGGCAACAATGTATAGAGCCTAGACAGAGAGTGGTTTGTGTGGATTTGCCATTCTGCTTGATGGTGGCTATACTTCTAACACCAGGAATACATTTGGGGGTACCAGTCCAATCATCATTGCAGAAATTGTAGGAGACCAGTGTGTCTTATAGGCTCTTGTATAGTCATCTATACCTTGTGTTTGATGTCCTTAGGAACCTTGCGTTCAATGTCCTTAAGAACCCTGTGTTCTATGTCCTTACGAACCTTGTGTTCTGTGTCTTAGGAACCATGTGTTCAATATCCTTAGGAACCCTGTGTTTTGTGTCCTTAGGAACCCTGTGTTTTATGTCCTTAGGAACCCTGTGTTCTGTGTCCTTAGGAACCCTGTGTTCTGTGTCCTTAGGAACCCTGTGTTCTGTGTCCTTAGGAACCCTGTGTTTTATGTCCTTAGGAACCTTGTGTTCCGTGTCCTTAGGAACTTTGGGTTTGATGTCCTTAGGAACCCTGTGTTCTGTGTCCTTAGGAACCCTGTGTTCTATGTCCTTAGGAACCTTGTGTTCTGTGACCTTAGGAACCTTGTGTTTGATGTCCTTAGGAACTCTGCCCTTCTTGATGTCTTGTATCTTTGGAAGACAAATAACTCCACTAATATCAGAATTAGGGACTTAAGTCTTCCTCGCTACATTTTTTTTTATTTTTTATTTTTATTTTATTTTACATTTGTTAACTGAGGGTGTCTGACTGATCCGAAAAGGCCCTTTTTCAGCAGAGGCCAGGGGAGAAAAGCTCCACAAAGAAAAATTACAGACACATTTAGTTATTTAATTATGATCAGTATACACACAAATTACAAGAGACATGTTTTTACAGTGGTATGCGGCACATAAACAGTTACAATGGAGAGAACAATCAAAAAAATATTAATTTTAAAAATCAAGGTAAGTAATAGATTTGTGGTGTACAGCTGAACTTTGGAATGTAGGTAGAATACATACATAGTACACAGGTACAGTACATACATTGTAGATTAGCCAGTGTTTGTGAGTAAGATTGAAAAACTATTATAAATTGCTCTAGATTTAGTATGTATATGTTATCCACTTTCACTAGCCTGGGGAGCAATCATGGCACTGCCAACTTTGCTTGAGATGTTGACTGATGAGGTCTTTAAAGGAGGCTTTGGATGATGTGTTTTGAATGCTAGTAGAGACAGAGTTCCATTTTTTAGCCACTGAACTCCTATATAGTGCATCTCCAAAGCTATTGTAGCTGTTGGTGACTTCTAGTAGTAGTTTGCTTGATGATCTAAGAGGCCTTTTGGCTGAGTGATGTTGTACTAGCTTTTTAGGGCAGGACATTTATTGGGGAGGTAATAGATATAATGACAGAGGCAGAGCTGATTGTAGGTTAGGAGGTTGGGCAGTTCAAGCCAATGGAGCTGTCTCAAAGCAGTACAGTGATGAGTTATATATGAGCAATTTGCAGCAAAGCGGGCAATTCTGTTATAGCAAGCTTCCATTTTGCTTAGTTCAGTTTTGTTGAGATTACTCAGAATGGGAGATGAATAGAGTAGGGTGGATATTAGTTGGGAGCGAGCAATGGCTGATCTTGTGTTGTTGGTAAGAAATGGTTTGATACGGTAGAGTGACCCCAGTTTGGCATGTACTTTTTTAATATTTAAGTTCAGATGACTATCAAATTTTAGGTGGGAGTCTATGGTTATTCCCAATAGCTTAGCCTATGCCACTGGAGCAATTGGAGTAGCATTTGTGGAGTAGATAGTGAATTGACTGTTAGTGTTTTTGTTAGAACTGGTTATAATCATAAGCTGAGTTTTTGTTGGATTGAGGATAAGTTGGGCTTTGGTAAGGTAGTTTTCAACGTCAGAGAATGCTAGTTGCATTGTTTGCAGGAGGGTGGGAATGTTTTGTGCAGCACAGATTAAGGTAGAGTCATCTGCATACTGAATTATAGATGCATGCTGTGTGGAGGTGTGGAGGTCATTTGTGAAGACTGTGAATAGTAGTGGTCCTAAGATAGAACCCTGTGAGACTCCTATAGTTATGGGCAGCTGAGGAGAGAGAGAATTTTCCCATTTCACAGCTTGGTACCTGTCAGTTAAGTAGCTTTGGAACCAGGTAAGAGAGGAATTAGGTAGATGATATTGGTTTAGTTTGTTTAGCAGGATTTGGTGTGAGACTGTGTCAAATGCTTTGGACATATCCAAAAAAAAGAGTTGACACTTGCAGGTCTTCATTTTTGAGATGGTTTACTGTGTCTGTGAAGCAGAGGAGGGCTGTAGTGGTACTGTGGGCAGGTCTGAAACCATGTTGAGTACGTGACAGGATGTTGCAGTCTAGGAGATAGTTTAATATCTGGGTATGGATGCATTTTTCTAGGATTTTGGCCAGGGAGGAGAGTAAAGCAATGGGTCTGTAGTTATTAAGTTCAGTGGAGGTCCCGCCTTTATGTACGGGTGTAACATAGGATATTTTCCAGAGTTTGGGCACATAGTTTTCAACAATTGATCTGTTTATGAGAGTGGAGACTGGGATAGCAATAGCATCTGCTGTGAGTTTCAAGAAATAGCTGGGGAGTAGGTCGGCTGCTGTTGATGAGGTTTTAGTTTGGAGAGCATGCTTTTGATTGAAGTGGTGGAAACTGTTTTGAGGGTAAAGCTTGTATTAGTGTTTGTGTTGGGGGGGATAGTGAGGAAGGAATTGTCCTGTGATACTAAGGATAGAATTGAGTTCACAAAGTGGGAGTTGAATTGTGTTTTGATGGGAACTTTAGTGTCAGGGGCGGTTGGTTTGGGGGTAGCCTTTTGGGTGGATTTTAGCAGCTGGTTTACATTTTTCCAAAATTTTTGCGGGTTGTGTTGGTATTTAGCTTGTAATGTTGTGTAGTAGGATTTTTTTGTCCAGCCTAATGCATTTTTTTGCACGGTTGCGCAGTTCTTGGTACCTAGTTAGGCTTTGTGTTTCTTTGTTTTTTTGATAGTAACGCCAGGCAGTGTCTCTGGACTTGAGGATTTGTTTGGTTTATTTACTGAGCCAGGGGTTTGTAGAAGTTCTGACCTTGATTTTGCGCAATGGAGCGACAGTGTCTAGGTGTTGTAGAAATGTTTTGTTGAAATATGCTACAGCCTGGTCAAGTGGGAGGGTTTTTAGGGGGGGTCCAGTCACAGTTAGACAGTAAAGTGTTAAGGACCTCAGGAGATAATTTTTTTGTGTTTCTAGTGGATTTATAGTTAGTGGTTTTGCATATGCTTGTTCTACTACGTGTAAAGTATGTTATGTTGTGGTCACTTAAGGTGTCTGGGAGACTGCCTGTGTGAGGGTACAATGTGGGGTTGTTAGTTAGGACCCAGTCAAGGATTGATTCCCTTTTAGATTTTTTATCACACCTAGTTGGAATTTGGACTTGCTGCTGGTAGCCATGGAGATTTATTAGATTACTTGGTGGTTCTGATATATAGGTGAACCAATCTAGGTTGAAGTCCCCCAGAATAAGGGTTTCTTGTGAGTATGTGGAAGAACACCAACATAAGAAGTCTTCAAGGCTAGCAGTTTTATTACCAGGTGGAATATAGATCACAGTTGTGGTGATGACCTTTTTAGGATGAAGTTGAAGTTGTGAGATAAGTATGTCCCAATTATTGGGGGAGGGGTAGGAGTTTGGTAATTGACAGACAGTTAAGTTGGACTTGTAGAGTAAGGCAGTTCCACCCCCTTTACAAAGTGGTCTGTCTTGTCTAATGATATTGTAGCCGGTAGGGAGAACTTCTGAGTTAGCTATGTTTTTATTTAGCCAGGTTTCTGTTAAAGCAACTATGTCTGGGGAGTAGTGTGCTACTGTGGTCTGGAGTTCAGGTATTTTATTTTTGATACTTATAATATTAATATTTAGCATTAAAAGATGGTTGGTTTTGCTGCTGTTGTTGATTTGCCCAGGGATGAAGAAAGTGGGGGTGTTATGTTCTGACATTTGTGTTAGAGCAGTTTGTGTTGGACAGGATGGATTTTGGCCTGGGTTGGGGTGGACATCCCCACTTATGGTGAGCCTGGAGTTAAAATGGTTATACAGATGTTGGAGTTTGGTGAGTGTGAAAAAGCATTGTGTTTTTTTTTGGAGTAGGAATGAGAGCATATGTGTTTAGTTCTGAACTGGTCCGTTATGTAGTTCTTGAATAAGTGTGGGCAGATATTATTATAATGTGTGGTGTCTGTGTATGAGAGTGCATAATGCAGTGTTGTGCTACTAAGTTTAGGGATATTGCTAGAGTGATAACTTGTGGTGTTGTAAAGAATTATGAGAAGACAGACTAGATTTAGTTGTGTGATAGTCATAGTTATAAAGTTTAAGTTGGTTCTAGGTGGGGGTCTGAATAGGAATTATAGGGTTGCACTATATGTGGATGGGGAAGTAGTGTGGGTGATGTAAAAAATGCCTACTGGGAATGAGAGTGATTGGGAGTATTTTGTGTGGAGCACGTTGGTGTGGTATAATGTAATATGACTTAAGGAGCTGTGATTGGTGGAGGTGATGTGAGGGTGACCTGTGGGTGTGGCTGTGATTACTATAAATGTAGAGGTAGTGGGGGTGGGAGGGAATAGGGGGCAGGGGAGCGGAGAGAGCCCGAGCGTTAGCGAGGGTGAACGGAGCAGGGCAGAGCCAACCAAGGCAAGAGAAAAAAGTAAGTATTACTTTACAAATCTGAACACTTTTAAAACAAATTCCTAAGGTCTAATGGCTTACTGGCAAGCAGAATGTAATTGCTGAAGAGCACTTGTGTCCTGGTGGGAGACTAGAAATTTAAAGATAGCTCCATGCTCAGCAGGATTCTAATATAGACTTTCTATTGCGGGGAGGGAGATAGCACAAGGGGTGTAAACCAGGTGGAATGCAAAGAAACCAGAGAGGCAATCAGTGGAAATCAGTGAAGGCCTCAGAGGGGGTAAGTAATAATTCAAACTACCTGTAAAGTGAAGGAGAGAAGAGACAGCAACGTTTATTAAGGCTGGGAGTGTGTCTTTACATTGACTTGCTGATTAGTAACCAGTTTGTGCACAGATTAGAGTAGGGAGATACATTAGCAATGAAGGGGAATGTAAAGAGATGCAAATAAACAGGTGGGCCTCCAAGTGATACAAACTAAGGCAGAAAGCACTGAGAGGGCTGCTTGATGGTTAATTTAATTTAGTCACAGGGATGTGAATTAAATCTATACTGTCTATTGGACAGTTAGGATTACTGTACTATCGGGGGGGGGGACACAAGGCTACAACAGTCAGTTTTATTAGCAAGCTGAGAACTAGTAAGAAATACTGCTAATGTAATAGCTTCACTCTCATAAAACATACAAGTAGAATGCCTGGGTGGACTGACCCTGCTCTTGAGGGTCAAGTCCATAATAAAACATATCAAAGATTCAGATTTATTACTCAATGGGCACCTCACCTGAAGAATATACTTTCCCTGCAAGTTAAACAAAGTGAAACCTTAGCATCCTCCAAATTAAATTTGGACAGTTGGATAGGTACATATCTCCTGTCCTGACGTGCTTTGCCCTTCCTGAGAAGGGGGAATAAAGCATAAGGGTGGGCATTGGAAATGCTTATATGATCCTGTGACTCAATTGGATCATATTCCCAATGACCCTATGAAGAAATGTGCATCACACCTTCTGGGTCCATTGTTCAGTTCTGGCCTCTTATGAATATATGTGTGGAATTTTGAATGTTCTCCTATCATGTGTGTGTATGTCTTTTTCTCTGGGTAGTTCATTTTTGTCCACCTCCCAAATCAGTCCAGTTGATTGGCTATACTAAATAGTTTTATATATGCTGTATTTGTCCAAGCCTTTGTGACACAGGTTTTTTTAAGGTTCCAAGAAGGATCAGTTTGTTTTCTGAGTTAACAAATAATTAAAATAGCAAACAAATTTAAATAAAACTGAAATCATCTCTGTAGTCGTAGTTCAGCAATTGTAAGTTCATTTTTAGTAAGTATATTGGGGGGGCATATATCAAATCCCTGTTATTCAACAATCACCCAAGATTCATGCTACAGCATGTGCTTTACTGGAAGTTTTAGTAAGGACCTCCTATCTTCATACGAGTCCGAGTGTTTATATATAGCCCTCCCATGAATGTAAGGACCTCCTATCTTCATATGAGTCTGAGTGTTTATATATACCCCTCCCCACGAATGTAAGGACCTCCTATCTTCATACGAGTCTGAGTGTTTATATATACCCCTCCCCACGAATGTAAGGACCTCCTATCTTCTTACGAGTCTGAGTGTTTATATATACCCCTCCCCACGAATGTGTTGAGAGCGATATCAGTGAGGAAGGGGCTTCATTTTCATGGCATGCAAATAATTCATAAACTCCACCAGAATAGGCATGTGGTATCCCAGACTCCTCAGTGGAGGACAACTGTTCCTGGCAACACAAGTTTTCCTCTTTCCAGGTGAACCTTTCCCATCTAAGCCTGTAATGCTTTCGGGGCTGCTAGAAACCAAAACCAGCTTTTGTACTTTTTATGTAAGTAAATATGATTTTTACAAACCTAGATAAGCTTCTGCTTATTCTTTATCACTGGAATACACTCAAAACTCTTAAGTAACACAAAACAGTTATTAAACTTTTATTGACTGTAATGTTTCAGGCTCCTGGCAAAGGCTCTTACTTCCCATATAGTGCCTCTTTTAGGCTATGCCATGAGGTAAAACTACCAACATGAAAATTTCATCAAAGTGTAAATTAAAGGTCTTGCTGCTAAATGCTAGGAGTCTAAACATGAAACTGCACTCATTGCAAGCATTCTTAACAGTGGAAGAAACTGACATTTGTGCAGTCAGAGAAACCTGTTCAAAGCTGCAGAGAGCACCCCAGCTATGCCAGGTTACCCATCCTATCATTCATTCAGACCCCAAGCAGTGGGCAGCAAAACAAAAGGAGGTAGAGATGCAATATCTATAAAAGACATAATGCACCTCCAGGCTGGTCAAACAGCATGATGCTCAGGAAATACTCCAGGTGCAGTTAACAATTGACAAGACCCCTACTAAAATCATAGCTAGCTACAGGTCTCCAAATCAGACTCAAGATGCCCACTCCACCTATCTGGACCTCTTCGAATCTATCAGGATTCAACCCTTTACCCTTATCCTGGGCATCTTTAACTATATAACCATAGACTGGAAGAAATACTCATGCCAAAACACAAATGCCCAGAGATTCCTTGATCTTGTCAATGCAAATGCCTTGGACTAGTTGGTTGACACCCCCACAAAGGTGAAAATATATTGGATTTGGTATTAACCAACATGAGTAACCACTGCAGCATCCATACAGTGTCATCATTCCTGGTAAGATCAGACCACAGAGCAGTCACTTTCAAAGTCACCATCTCCCCCAACCCCCTTCCCCCTAGCTAGGGTCACACAAAAAAACTTCTCCAAAGCTCATTACAACCTCCTGAAGAAAGGTGTAAACAGCCCCCTCCCCCTCCACAGAAACTGGCACATATGTCCAAACCTTCACCAAAGTACTATATGAGCATTTATATAGCTGCATGGAGTCAGGAATACCAGACAGGACAAAATCCTCCTCCTCAAGGAAGAGTAAACCTGTCTGGTGAACATGTACAATAAATGAACTCTATAATAAAAGAAAAAGTTGCTATCCAGGACCAAGAAGGCACAGGTGTCTAATTGGACGCAATCTCTCCTTAGCCTGAACAAGCAAATAAGAGCACTAGTGAAATCCTCCAAAGCAAACTTTGAGTCCAAACTGGCCACATCCACTAAAGATGGTCATAAGGCTTTCTTCACCAGATCTGCTCAGAACTGGTGGTCATGGACACCACATACACAAACCCTGTAGATACAGCCAACCTGCTGGCAGACAGGTTCAGTAAAAACTTCACTCATCTGTCCCCCCATCAGTAAAACAGGACATCCTCAGTACCTGCCCCCCTTATCTCTACTGAGAGAGTCATCACTGCAATCCCAAAGGCAAAAAAATACAGCCTCCATGGGACCTGATAAAATCCCAGGCTGCATCTACATGAACTCAGGTAGGAACTTGCAGCACCATTAGGAACTCTATTCAACTAAAGCCCGAATACCGGCTTCATCCCAGCTGAGTGGAGGACAGCTACTGTCATCCTTTTACACAAAGGTGTAGCATCCACTGATCCAGGAAATTATAGACCTATTAGCCTAACTAGTCTGATCTGCAAGGCCATGGAGTAGATTATCATGGACCTCATTAACAAGGACATTGGCAACCTCCAAACACTTGATCCCACACAATTTGGTTTTGTCAAGGGAAGGTCATGCCTGTTAAATTTGGTTGACATCTTTGAGACAGTCACCAAGGCCATAGACAAGGGTAAGATGGTGCACACCGCCTACCTTGACCTGGCCAAGGCCTTTGATACAACTCCCCATTCAGGTATAATAGATAAATTCTCTCAACTAGGCATCAGCCCATATGTTACCAGATGGGTAGCAAACTGGCTCACTGATAGAACCCACCCAGTCAAAATAGGGGAAGCCACCTCAAGTAGTAGACCCTTAACACGCAGTGTCCCCAGGGATCGGTCTTGGGGCCTCTGCTGTTTGGGATACACTTCTCAGAGGTGCAGGCCAAACCTAGTGGGTATGGCTGACCAAGTTTGCAGATGACTGCAAGCTGGGTGCTGTCATCAATTCCCCTAGTGATGTGGACATACTCCAAGCGGGTCTCACCCAAACAAATGACTGGTGCCAGAAATATGGTTTCAAGCTGAATGCCAAAAATGCATCATCATCCCTTTTGGGGAGAATTACATTCCCACAAATTATCATATTGATACTAAGGCACTAAGCACCCAATCAGTCATAAGGGACTTGGGTACCCAGGTTGATAGCAAACTGATTTGTGACCACCATATTGCCTCCATTGTATGGAAAGCTTTCTACATGGCCCACCTCATTAGTAAGGGTATCTCATCCAGGGACAAGGTGGTAATAACATACCTGTACTCTTCCCTTATAAGACTGATTATTGAATACAATGCCCCTTTTGGCATGTACGTCACAAAGCACATGCAGCAGCTGGAGAGACCACAGAGATTCCTCACCAAGAGAATCCAGGGCCTCAAACATCTACCCTAGACAGATAGGCTAAAAGCCCTGTCCCTTTACTCAGTCTCCTACAGATTCCTCAGAGGTGACCTCTGTTTGACATACAAAGCAATCTCAGACCCCGCCCTGATGGGACTGCTGAATATCCACAAGTCAAGCTCCACTCGAGTAACCCACTTGTTGGAACATGGGCTAAATTCTTGGCTAGGCTGGTAAGGGCCTCAGGGCCAATAGCCTAGTGACTTCCTATGATCCTATGATCCTAAGGACAGTGGATTTTATTTATTATGATCTCATGAAGTTAAGTATGTGAATGTATATTGATTATCTCCTTTTTTTTGGAAGTCATTGGGCCTATACTAGGATAGGGGCTGCTAAGGTTAGAACATATAGAAAAATCCAACTTGAGAAGGTTAAGATCATGATAATTATGGTTTAGGACATATAAATGCAGTATTATGGTATAAATAAAAATGAGAAAGCAACAGAAAATCAGTTTATGGAATACCCCCCCCCCCCAGTTCTTTGACTAAGCCTGCTTTTTTTATTTATTTTACATATTTACATATTTTACATGACTGCATACCTCTCAACTTCTAAATGCAAAAATCCTGGGCAAAGCAAAAAGTAATGGGGGAAAATGGCAAAAGCCCCAAATCAGGAGCAGATTTTAAATACTGCTCGTATAAATGTAAAAGGCTGATCGAATAACAGACTTAGACTTCTGTCATTATTTAGCAATGTCAATCACAAATAATTTGTTAGAAAACCATTAGACCAAAAATATGAGGCAATATCTGCACATTCTGTGAAATTCTGGACCATTGAGAGGCATGCGTGACTGTTAAATTGTGCAATGACGGCCCAAGAAGAGTTGCCAGGGAAAAACTATTATTCCTGTCCAGAAGCAGCTGGTGCAACCCTATGTGAAGCACCATATGCAGCCCAGGAGAACACTTGAAGGCAGTACAGGAAAAGACATCCATGACTGTGTGTGGCTTGTATACAAAGGTTTATTTATCAAATGGTTCATTATTCACTAGAAAAGGGGAAGGCAAATACCTGAAACTTTCAAGTAACCGAAATAAAAAAATGAGACCAGTGGGTGAGCTCTGATACATTTTTAATTGAAAAATTATTTTTTAAGATTTTTTCTGACAGACTTAATAATTAGTGTGTCTGTCAAGTAACAGGGTACAAGAGAAAAAAATTAAAGCTTAATTAGAAATGTTGATTCATAAGACTGAGTTGACTAATGATCAGTTTTAAGTAAATATTTATTATTAATACATTAAGGCAAGCGCCAAGATTTATTACTAAACTGACAATGTGCTTAAATTTAAATGCACCTATGGATCATTGCTTTATTGTGGGATAATTTTTATCTATACCATAGTTATACCTATAACCTGCCTCACCCCTCTGAAGTCCTCCTCTAACTTTAGTGTTATAAGATTAAAATTAAAACTGACAAAAATGCTAAACTTTTGGTTTAGTGCTACCACTGTTAGTTTTGGACACTAGCAATAAATGTTGTTGCCTGTACTACATATCTCTTTTCTACTAAACATTGCCATGACACCAGTATTTATACTATCATTCAGAAAATAGATCAGTTGTATTGTTACATAAATAAGGCCTTAACAAGTCACGGTGCGTTACATCTTGAAGTATTACATTGCTAGAGGCACGCTGTTTTTTAACTGACTAGACCTCATATATTCAGATCTGCTTCACTTTCAACTTAGATAAGTGATTCTTCTGAGTATCAACTTCTGATTCATCTTCAGAAAGAAAAATGCTATATTTAATGAGTTTCCCATAGACAACTTGCCATGGTTTGTTTGTTTATTTAGTTATTTATTTCCTCTTTGTTATATTACTGGGCTGACTGGTCAACTGGACATTTTAAGCGAGAACCTGAGCTCAAAGGTGAGCTACGCTTAAAATGAAAACTAGATTAAGTCTCAGATCAGCAAATTACAGCTTGATATGAAAAAATGTCACAGCCGTTACAAGAACAGATAAGGCAAAGCATCCTCAATACACACTAAACAGAGATGAAACATACAATTGCAGTCAAAGGTGGTGTTGAAATATGCAAATACAAAAACAGTAAAAACCGTGATTAAATAGTCAAAACCTACTGCACATATTTTTTCTTTTTTTGCAAGTTAAAGCTATCATGTATACATAACATTATTTTGATGGTGTGTCATTAGAAGGGTAACTTAACAATCTTAATGATTAATAGCTAGTCTTCCTACCTTGCAGGAGCTCTTTAAAATGAGGTCCCACAAAATACTGAGTGACACTTCTCATCCAGCGCATGATTGGTTCACTAAACTTGCTTCTGGTAGAAGGTTCCAGAGTATCCGCTGCAGGACCTCCAGAATTCATGAACAGTTTTTATCCAACCACTATAAGACTCATTAATGCAGACGTAAATCTGGACGTATCAAAACTATAACAGATTGTTACTCTCTCATTCTTTTCCTTTTTATACAGTAATTCTATTTATTTATTGCATAATAAAATGAATATATTCTCATTCAAGTGCAAATTCAATCACTTCCTTATGTGCACTGTCACCCAATCTCACCTCTGTGTATAGTGTACTTTTCATGTGTTGGTCATCTAGTAGTCAGTGTTGTCCAGTGTATATAAATATTGTACAAGCATGTGCATCAGCTACCTATTATACCTTTATTACCTATGTACCTATATCTTACCTATATAATATATATAAATATATTTGCTATTGTACTAGTTACTGTTAATTATTTAATATCTATCATGTCTGTCTTTTTGTGTTTGTTTTCTCCTGTAAAAGAGCTGACACTCAAAATTTCGTTTATGCAGTACTCGTGTTTCCTAAATGACAATAAAGTTTCTTTGAATCTTTGAAAGTATCCATTTGCCAATTGACTCTGGAACTAATTTGCTGACTCTTGGTATCCCTAGGTAGGTCATTCATTGTGCCTGATTCAATTTTAAGAAAGAGTTTACTTAATGATCTGATATTCATAAGACAAAAATGCATTTCTCAGTACTTTTATTTTCAGTTGTCACTGGTGAAAGACAACATAAAAATAGAAAGGGGATGGTGCAAATATCCAGAAAGTTGTGTTATAGCATGCACTGTTTGCGTCAGTGTGAATAAAGTATGGGGGAGCTAGCCTCACCAGGTCAGGACTTACAGGAATTGCACTAGGAGTGCATGGCTTGATACACTTTCATGACTATGTCTACCTTTATGGTTTTGCTTTCTTGCATATACTCAGGTTGAATGTTTCAACATGTTTTATTTAAAAATAATTATCTTTCAGTGTTGCAACATTTTCAGTTTGAATGTGGTAACTTGTTTAATATTAAGCACACCAGTAAATAAATTCATCAGAAGACACAAAACACAAAACAAAAATTAGTTAACTTACTCAGTTCTACTCGTAGGTTGCAAAGAGTTAAACAGGTTATGCTGTAAAAAAAAAAAAAAAACTGGTTTAGCAACATCTCTAGGATTACTTGTTTTGTTATTTAATCAGCATGCTGAATACTAAATGGTACCTGAAAGAAGACACCTGTTCAAACTCCTGAAAGCAGCATCGAAGAATGAACTGGGCATGGGGTTGTTTCAGCATAAAGTATTACGTGGCTACCTATATTTAACTTTGCAAAGTAGAAACAAAACACTCCACCCTGTTTGCTTTTGCATTTAACTGTTTGTGTGATAAGTAGACTTCAGTAGCTGTCCTCGTTTCTTGTCACATTGTACACATTTGACTGCTGATGTCTTCCTGTGCACTGAAGAAATCTGACCATCATATTTTACATTTGCTGATCAGGTAAGCACTATAGACACAAATGTCCCTTTTTCAGGGGCAATCCAGGATCACCGCCTAGTACAGAGTAAAACAATAGGCAAATGAAGGTGGGAGGTGGAAAGCCTGTACCCCTGATTACAGAATACAGCTCATTAGCAACTAAAAACCTTTATCCCCAGGTCTGACTGCTAGATCAAAGTCCACATTCTATGTAGATACAAAACATACGTAGAAATACACAATAGAAAAAGTGGATCTCATATTTTTAAATCTTTTTTTCGTAGTTATGAATCTCATTTAAACAAATGATTATGCAGTGCTTACATTCTGAAAAGAGAAAAAACATTGTCATATTTTTATCTTTATATTCTCAAAAGAGTAACTGATGATATTTTTATTCGTTCATGTTTTTGTTTCATGTGTATATGTAATGCACTTATGCTAGATGAAAGCATTTGTGACACCAGCCAAGTGTAGACAAAAGCATATGTATAGCATATGTAGACAAAAGTGCAGTTCTGGAAAATGTGCAAAGGATTTGATTAGTAATCATTATTCACACGCATATTTGAAAGCAGTTTAAAGGGCAAACAGCACACAGGTTATACACAGATGAAGTTAAAGAAGGTAAAACATAAATCAGGAAATAATTATATGCAGACATCTATAAGCAGATCAGTTGACGAACTGTATAAACTGATCTTCTTACTAGGCGATATATCTCGTATGTACTTCAAGCATTAACTGTATCCAGAATGTGCTGACACTGAACAATAAATGACAATTATATTTCATTAACTGTATCCAGAGAGTACTGTTACATGGGAATAAATGCTACATGCATTTCAAGAATTAACTATACTTGAAAGTACTGCTATTGGGAAATAAATGTCATATGTACTTCAAGTATTAAGTGACCTAGAGTTTACTTTCCTTGGTTATAAATGTCATATATACTGCTGTAGCAGGGCATCCAGGACTATACCGACTGTTGTAGCATGGCATGATGGAACTCCTCCAAAGCTGCACCATGGCATGATGAAACTCCCTGAATGTGGTACCATGGCATCATGGAACACACCAAATGCTGTATCATGGTGTCATGGAACACCTCCAATGCTGTAGCATGGCATCGTGGGATTCCCCAGATTTTGTAGCATGGCATCATGGAACACCCCCAATGCTGTAGCATGGCATCACAGAGCACCCCAAAAGCTATAACATGGCATCATGGAACTCTGAATGCTGTATCATTGCTTCATGGAAGTCTCTCATTGCTGTAGCATGGCACCATGGAACACCCCCAGTGCTGTATCATTGCTTCATGGAAGTCTCTCATTGCTGTAGCATGGCACCATGGAACTACCCAAATGCTGTAGGATGGCATCATGGAGCTCCCTGAATGATGTAGCATGGCACCATGGAACACCCCCAATGCTGTAGGATGGCATCATGGAGCTCCCTGAATGATGTAGCATGGCACCATGGAACTACCCCAATGCTGTAGGATGGCATCATGGAGCTCCCTGAATGCTGTAGCATGGCACCATGGAACTACCCCAATGCTGTAGGATGGCATCATGGAGCTCCCTGAATGATGTAGCATGGCACCATGGAACACCCCCAATGCTGTAGGATGGCATCATGGAGCTCCCTGAATGATGTAGCATGGCACCATGGAACTACCCAAATGCTGTAGGATGGCATCATGGAGCTCCCTGAATGATGTAGCATGGCACCATGGAACTACCCACATGCTGTAGGATGGCATCATGGAGCTCCCTGAATGATGTAGCATGGCACCATGGAACTACCCCAATGCTGTAGGATGGCATCATGGAGCTCCCTGAATGCTGTAGCATGGCACCATGGAACTACCCAAATGCTGTAGCATGGCATCATGGAGCTCCCTGATCGCACCATGGAACTACCCACATGCTGTAGGATGGCATCATGGAGCTCCCTGAATGATGTAGCATGGCACCATGGAACTACCCAAATGCTGTAGGATGGCATCATGGAGCTCCCTGAATGATGTAGCATGGCACCATGGAACTACCCACATGCTGTAGGATGGCATCATGGAGCTCCCTGAATGATGTAGGATGGCACCATGGAACTACCCCAATGCTGTAGGATGGCATCATGGAGCTCCCTGAATGATGTAGCATGGCACCATGGAACTACCCACATGCTGTAGGATGGCATCATGGAGCTCCCTGAATGATGTAGGATGGCACCATGGAACACCCCCAATGCTGTAGGATGGCATCATGGAGCTCCCTGAATGATGTAGCATGGCACCATGGAACTACCCACATGCTGTAGGATGGCATCATGGAGCTCCCTGAATGATGTAGGATGGCACCATGGAACACCCCCAATGCTGTAGGATGGCATCATGGAGCTCCCTGAATGATGTAACATGGCATCATGGAACACCCCCAATGCTGTAGGATGGCATCATGGAGCTCCCTGAATGCTGTAGCCTGGCACCATGGAACTCCACCAATGCTGTAGCATGCCATCATGGAGCTCCCTGAATGATGTAACATGGCACCATGGAACACCTCCAATGCTGTAGGATGGCATCATGGAGCTCCCTGAATGATGTAGCATGGCACCATGGAACTACCCCAATGCTGTAGGATGGCATCATGGAGCTCCCTGAATGCTGTAGCATGGCATCATGGAACACCCCCAATGCTGTAGGATGGCATCATGGAGCTCCCTGAATGCTGTAGCCTGGCACCATGGAACTCCACCAATGCTGTAGCATGCCATCATGGAGCTCCCTGAATGATGTAACATGGCACCATGGAACACCTCCAATGCTGTAGGATGGCATCATGGAGCTCCCTGAATGATGTAGCATGGCACCATGGAACACCTCCAATGCTGTAGGATGGCATCATGGAGCTCCCTGAATGATGTAGGATGGCACCATGGAACTATCCAAATGCTGTAGCATGGCATCATGGAGCTCCCTGAATGCTGTAGCATGGCACCATGGAACTACCCACATGCTGTAGGATGGCACCATGGAGCTCCCTGAATGCTGTAGCATGGCACCATGGAACTACCCACATGCTGTAGGATGGCACCATGGAACTACCCCAATGCTGTAGGATGGCACCATGGAACTACCCAAATGCTGTAGGATGGCACCATGGAACACCCCCAATGCTGTAGCATGGCATCATGGAACACCCTAAATGCTGTAGCATGGCATCATGGAACTCTCTCATTGCTGTAGCATGGCATGATGGAACTCCCCTAATGCTGTAGCATGGCATCACAGAACACCCCAAAAGCTGAAGCATGGCATCATGGAACACCCAAATGCTGTAGCATGGCATTATGGAACTCCCCCAGTGCTGTAGCATGGCATCACAGAACACCCCAAATGCTGTAGCATGGCATCACAGAACACCCCAAAAGCTGTAGCATGGCATCATAGAACACCCCAAATGCTATAACATGGCATCATGGAACTCCCCAAATGCTATAACATGGCATCATGGAACTACCCACATGCTGTAGGATGGCACCATGGAGCACCCCAAATGCTGTAGCATGGCATCATGGAACACCCTAAATGCTGTAGCATGGCATCATGGAACACCCTAAATGCTGTAGCATGGCATCATGGAACTCTCTCATTGCTGTAGCATGGCATGATGGAACTCCCCTAATGCTGTAGCATGGCATCACAGAACACCCCAAAAGCTGAAGCATGGCATCATGGAACACCCAAATGCTGTAGCATGGCATTATGGAACTCCCCCAGTGCTGTAGCATGGCATCACAGAACACCCCAAAAGCTGTAGCATGGCATCACAGAGCACCATGAAAGCCATAGCATGGCATCATGGAACTCCCCAAAAGCTGCAGCATGGCATCATAGAACACCCCAAATGCTATAACATGGCATCATGGAACTCCCCAAATGATGTAGCATGGCATCAGCATTCAGGGAGTTCCATGATGAAGAAAACAAACTTATCCAAGCCACAAGTGAAGTAAGGATAGCTCTTTCGTTTACTTAATACAGCAAGCTTCATCAGACAAACCAGTTAAAACAACAAATCACTTAAATAAGCAACCATCAATGAAATCATCAAATATCAGTCTATAATCCACCCAAATTTAAAGCTAAATACCAAAATTTGTATAAAAAGCTAAATATGTTTATATATAAAAAACATAGTATACAAACTACAAAATGCATTGCCAAAGCACCATCGGATATGAGAAATTTTTGTAAAAAACTTTCATAGAAAAAAATATATCATCATAGAAAAAAATATATATATAATAATGTAAACATATATATATATATATATATATATATATATATAATAAAAGTAAATATATAACACACATATACACATAAGTGCACAATATTTTATATATATATATATATATATATATATATATATATATATATATGTGTGTGTGTGTGTGTGTATTAAAATTCATCCATAGAAACATACATACACTCACACAGAGCAAAACAATATAATATACAATGTGCAAAGTTATAATCAGTCCAATGGGAAACCCAAATTCTAAACCGATTGGCCCGATTAAACGGGGGCCCCATATCACCTAGCCAAAGATTTCAGCTTGAGAATACATTTAATGGAAAAACTATCATTCAGTCACCGGGGAGGGGGAAGGCATGCGTGTTATGTCTAAGCTGCCAGGCTAATTCTTTCTCATCAGGTCCATTAAATGTATTCTCAAGTTGAAATCTGATCTCATCTAACCACATCCCTCATACTCCTACCCCTCCCATATATTCCTTATTATCCAGTCTGCACCACTCTGCTCACCTTCAATCACTCCCCCCTCAGTGCCCTCCCACACCCTACTCTCTCCTCTCTTCACATTAACTTATCACTATAGGCCCCACCCTCCACTACCTCTTTATAACTCATCACTTTTCGCTACCCTCTACCCTACATATTTTTCTATCTTTTATTCTCTTGGCCATCATCTATTTCAGGTCTCTAGCCTACTAAGCGCACTCCTCCACATACACTCCATTTGTTTTTCACTCAATCCACCTCTCAGCACTTAACTTACACACACAATGCCCCTCTTCTATTACACAGCTATCCTACTGCTTTATCTCTCACACCTGACTTCTTTTCACTCGAATCTTAATCACTGTTCTCCATCCACTACCTCCACATCTCCTCTATCACTCGAATCTTAATCACTGTTCTCCATCCACTACCTCCACATCTCCTCTATCACTCGAATCTTAATCACTGTTATCCATCCACTACCTCCACATCTCCTCTATCACTCGAATCTTAATCACTGTTCTCCATCCCCTACCTCCACATCTCCTCTATCACTTGAATCTTAATCACTGTTCTCCATCCACTACCTCCACATCTCCTCTATCACTCGAATCTTAATCACTGTTCTCCATCCACTACCTCCACATCTCCTCTATCACTCGAATCTTAATCACTGTTCTCCATCCACTACCTCCACATCTCCTCTATCACTCGAATCATAATCACTGTTCTCCATCCCCTACCTCCACATCTCCTCTATCACTCGAATCTTAATCACTGTTATCCATCGACTACCTCCACATCTCCTCTATCACTCGAATCTTAATCACTGTTATCCATCCACTACCTCCACATCTCCTCTATCACTCGAATCTTAATCACTGTTATCCGTCCACTACCTCCACATCTCCTCTATCACTCGAATCTTAATCACTGTTCTCCATCCCCTACCTCCACATCTCCTCTATCACTCGAATCTGAATCACTGTTCTCCATCCACTACCGCCACATCTCCTCTATCACTGGAATCTTAATCACTGTTCTCCATCCACTACCTCCACATCTCCTCTATCACTCGAATCTTAATCACTGTTATCCATCCACTACCTCCACATCTCCTCTATCACTCGAATCTTAATCACTGTTCTCCATCCACTACCTCCACATCTCCTCTATCACTCGAATCTTAATCACTGTTATCCATCCACTACCTCCACATCTCCTCGATCACTCGAATCTTAATCGCTGTTCTCCAGCCACTACCTCCACATTTCCTCTATCACTCGAATCTTAATCACTGTTCTCCAGCCACTACCTCCACATCTCCTCTATCACTCGAATCTTAATCACTGTCCTCCATCCACTACCTCCACATCTCCTCTATCACTGGAATCTTAATCACTGTTATCCATCCACTACCTCCACATCTCCTCTATCACTCGAATCTTAATCACTGTTATCCATCCACTACCTCCACATCTCCTCTATCACTCGAATCTTAATCACTGTTATCCATCCACTACCTCCACATCTCCTCTATCACTCGAATCTTAATCACTGTTATCCATCCACTACCTCCACATCTCCTCTATCACTCGAATCTTAATCACTGTTATCCATCCACTACCTCCACATCTCCTCTATCACTCGAATCTTAATCACTGTTATCCATCCACTACCTCCACATCTCCTCTATCACTCGAATCTTAATCACTGTTATCCATCCACTACCTCCACATCTCCTCTATCACCGAATCTTAATCACTGTTCTCCATCCACTACCTCCACATCTCCTCTATCACCGAATCTTAATCACTGTTCTCCATCCACTACCTCCACATCTCCTCTATCACTCGAATCTTAATCACTGTTATCCATCCACTACCTCCACATCTCCTCTATCACTCGAATCTTAATCACTGTTATCCATCCACTACCTCCACATCTCCTCTATCACTCGAATCTTAATCACTGTTATCCATCCACTACCTCCACATCTCCTCTATCACTCGAATCTTAATCACTGTTATCCATCCACTACCTCCACATCTCCTCTATCACTCGAATCTTAATCACTGTTCTCCATCCACTACCTCCACATCTCCTCTATCACTCGAATCTTAATCACTGTTCTCCATCCACTACCTCCACATCTCCTCTATCACCAATCTTAATCACTGTTCCATCCACTACCTCCACATCTCCTCTATCCGAATCTTAATCACTGTTCTCCATCCACTACCTCCACATCTCCTCTATCACTCGAATCTTAATCACTGTTCTCCATCCACTACCTCCACATCTCCTCTATCACCTAATCTTAATCACTCTTCTCCATCCACTACCTCCACATCTCCTCTATCACTCGAATCTTAATCACTCTTCTCCATCCACTACCTCCACATCTCCTCTATCACCGAATCTTAATCACTGTTCTCCATCCACTACCTCTTCATCTCCTCTATCACTCGAATCTTAATCACTGTTCTCCATCCACTACCTCCACATCTCCTCTATCACTCGAATCTTAATCACTGTTCTCCATCCACTACCTCCACATCTCCTCTATCACTCGAATCTTAATCACTGTTCTCCATCCCCTACCTCCACATCTACTCTATCACTCGAATCTTAATCACTGTTCTCCATCCACTACCTCCACATCTCCTCTATCACTCGAATCTTAATCACTGTTCTCCATCCCCTACCTCCACATCTCCTCTATCACTCGAATCTTAATCACTGTTCTCCATCCACTACCTCCACATCTCCTCTATCACTCGAATCTTAATCACTGTTATCCATCCACTACCTCCACATCTCCTCTATCACTTGAATCTTAATCACTGTTATCCGTCCACTACCTCCACATCTCCTCTATCACTCAAATCTTAATTACTGTTATCCGTCCACTGCCTCCACATCTCCTCTATCACTCGAATCTTAATCACTGTTATCCATCCACTACCTCCACATCTCCTCTATCACTCGAATCTTAATCACTGTTATCCATCCACTACCTCCACATCTCCTCTATCACTCGAATCTTAATCACTGTTATCCATCCACTACCTCCACATCTCCTCTATCACCGAAATCTTAATCACTGTTATCCATCCACTACCTCCACATCTCCTCTATCACTCGAATCTTAATCACTGTTATCCATCCACTACCTCCACATCTCCTCTATCACTCAAATCTTAATCACTGTTATCCATCCACTACCTCCACATCTCCTCTATCACCTAATCTTAATCACTGTTATCCATCCACTACCTCCACATCTCCTCTATCACCGAATCTTAATCACTGTTATCCATCCACATCCACTACCTCCACATCTCCTCTATCACCGGAATCTTAATCACTGTTATCCATCCACTACCTCCACATCTCCTCTATCACCGAATCTTAATCACTGTTATCCATCCACTACCTCCACATCTCCTCTATCACCGAATCTTAATCACTGTTATCCATCCACTACCTCCACATCTCCTCTATCACTCGAATCTTAATCACTGTTATCCATCCACTACCTCCACATCTCCTCTATCACTCGAATCTTAATCACTTTTCTCCATCCACTACCTGCACATCTCCTCTATCACTCGAATCTTAATCACTGTTCTCCATCCACTACCTCCACATCTCCTCTATCACCTGAATCTTAATCACTTTTCTCCATCCACAATCTTAATCACCTCCATCCACCTCCACATCTCCTCTATCACCGAATCTTAATCACTGTATCCATCCACTACCCACATCTCCTCTCACCATCTTAATCACTCTTCTCCATCCACTACCTCCACATCTCCTCTATCACTCGAATCTTAATCACTGTTATCCATCCACTATCTCCACATCTCCTCTATCACTCGGATCTTAATCACTGTTCTCCATCCACTACCTCCACATCTCCTCTATCACTCGAATCTTAATCACTGTTCTCCATCCGCTACCTCCACATCTCCTCTATCACTCGAATCTTAATCACTGTTATCCATCCACTACCTCCACATCTCCTCTATCCCACAAGGAACCCTTCTTGCCTTTCCTAATCTGTCCCTCTCTCTTCAATTCCTCCTCCTCACACCTCATGAAATTAAAACTTCTCCCTCTCACCACTTCAACCTGCAAATACAAAAACATCTTTTTGTTTCTACCTACTTACTACAACTCCTTCACTTGCAAACAATATACTATTAGCTGGAGACAACCACCCCAACCCAGGCCCTTTTATTCCAACCACTACTAACTCCATCCTTACCAAACATCTCTCTATCTTTGCCATCAACATACAGAGCCTACCTAACAAAGTTACTGAATGACACTCCTGGATCACCCATCACACACACCTCATCCTAGTCCTATCTGAAACCTGGTTAAAGCCACATATCTGTAACTCAGAAATATTACCTCACCACTACAACATTTATCACCAGGATAGAACTACCAAAAACATAGGAGTGTTGATATCCTGTACTCAAAACACCTTAACCTATCCCCTTGCCCATATCATGGCCCGACTTTCATAATGCGACACACCTTAACCTATCCCCCTGCCCATATCATGGCCCGACTTTCATCCTGCCAAACAACTCATTCTAAACTGTCACCTCAACACCCAAAATAAATTTTCCATCATCTCCATCTGTATCCCACCAGGAAATAACATTCCTATCCCTGAATCTCTCCTAGCCTGGTTCCCTGGGAAATACCCCTTCTGAGACCTTACTGCTAGGTGACAATATCAATTGGCAAAAACAATCCCCTACCACCCCCTCTCTGCATATGAACCTCCATGACAACACCTACCCATTTCTGCAATAACAATACCAACTATTCTACCATAGACTGGATTCTTACCTCTGACCCCACCCTACACCATAATGCCAGTACCCTTCTTAACTCCCTAAGTAACCATCTCCCTACTCAAGTCCAGTGTTTCTCCCTTCAAATCCCGCCATTACAGAGAATGTCCCAAGCTAACTTCCTTCAGCTCAGCAACTTTTAACAGCCAACTCACTTTCATTAACTGGAACATCCTAAAACACCTCCCCCTCTATGATGCTGTTCTACATTGTAATCATACATTCCTAAATATCCTTGCCTCTTTAGCTCCCCTAAGAAAGGTGAGAATCAAAGCAAATTACTCATTTTGGCATACCAAAGACACCACCTTTCTCATGAAAGAAAGGGACAAGTACTGGCAACAATGGCTAAAAATTAAATCTGCTGCCATCTTACAAGTATACAAAGTACTTTGTAATCTATCAAAGACAACAAAAAATACTTACATAATCTCCAGTTCTCCCAAAAGTCTAATCCTAAAAAAAAATTCTGGCACACCATCAATAAAATTTTGCATCCTGGTGAACCCAGCACCCCTAACCCTTACCCTAATAATTCATCCCTCGAAACCGCCAGCTTACTCAATAGCCACTTTATCGAATCAATTCAAAAACTTACCCAACCCTCCCAAACATACAACCATTCTCACGCCATGCACAATACAGGTAACACCTATGCTTTCTCTCTTAATCCAGTATTCATAGCTTACATCATGTCTCTCCGACTAAAACTTAAACCCTGTTCTCCTTCTACTGATACCCCCCCTTTCTTAAACTGGAGGCTCATTCTACAGCCTATCCTGTCTCTAGCATAATAAGCCAATCTATCCAAGAATCCACCATCCCAGACAAGAAATCTTTCTATATCATTCCACTTCACAAAGAAGGAAGCTCCACTGATCCATCCAACTACAGACCCGAAGCCATCCTATCTCCACTATCCAAAATCCTGGAAAAATATATTCACAGCCAGCTTCTAAACTACCTAATCAATGAAAATCTTCTAACCCCCACTCAACATGGCTTTAGGTCATGTTATAGCACATCAGCAGCCCTCATATCCTTCACTCGCACTGTTACCAAAGTTTGGAACAACAATGTCCTGGTATCTTGCCTTTTCCTCAGTCCCTCAAAAGCTTTTGACAGGGTGCCCCATTCCAATCTACTCACCAAACGTGCTGATCTCAACCTCCCCCCGTCACTATTCTCTGGTTCTCAAGCTGCCTCTCAAACAGACTCCAGTCTGTCAGATGGCAATCTATCTGCTCCCCTTTCCTACCTACCAAAACAGGCATCCCTCAAGGCTCAATCCTTGGCCCCCTCCTTTTCAGTATCTTCACCAATCATCTGTCCACCTCCTACCTTATACAATATCCTGATGACTCTACCCTCATCTCTTGTACAGACAACATACCCAAATTTCTTTCCATCTTCCAAAACTCTCTCTCATCCATAGAAAAATGGCTCACAGAGCACCAACTCATACGCAACCCCAAAAAAACTAAGCTCCTACTATTTCTTCCCAAACCTCTCTCCCACATAAATCCACCTTTTTTAATTTTTCCTCTAGATAACACCTGATGAAAGCAGAGCTTCACACTAAATTGCTTGGTACTATAATTGTTGGCCAGCTAAAATTTGACATCCATATTTAACACTGCTTCAAAAAACTAAACAGAAACTCGGTGGTCTTTAGTGAAATAAAAAATTCCTCGCTTCTAACTCCAGGCCCCCCTTAGCCCAAACCTATCTTCTTCCATGTCTCCTCTATGACTCCCCTATCTTTACCTATCTTCAGTCAACCCTCCTTTCAAAACTTGAGCAAACCTACAATAATATAGTCAGATTTGCATGCAACCTACCTTACAGATCACATCATTGTCTGGCCCTAAATCATCTTCAGTGGCTGGAATTCCCTCAGCTGTTACTACTTTCCTAATTGCAGCTCATACACTCCTTACTCAACAAACTCCTTGCCTCCCCATTTCTCTCCACCATAGTATCCCCTTATGTCATGATATCATGCCTACCTGAAATTCCACACTACTGTATAGAATTTCACTCTGATGTGCTCATTCTCTGTGCTTGTCTTACTGAGTGTTTTTACAGGAGAGTTCACTCTGCTGTTTCTGGTCCAACCCACTCCGTTCACCCTCACTACACTCGGGCTCACTCCACTCCCCTACCCTATCCCTAAATCCCATCACTGTACAGACTGTCCCAACCTATCTTCCTTGAGCTCAGTAACATTTAACAGCCAACTCACTTTCTTTAACTGGAACAACCTAAAGCACCTCCCCCTCTATGATGCCGTCCTACATTTTAATCATACATTCCTAAATATCCCTGCTTCTTTAGTGCCGCTAAGAAAGGTGAGAATCAAAGCAAATTACTCATCTTGGCTCACAAAAGACACGCTCTTTCTCATGAAAGAAAGGGACAAGTACTGGCAACAATGGCTAAAAACGAAATCTGCTGCCATCTTACAAAAATACAAAGAACTTTGTAATCTATCAAATAGTCAAATCAGCAAAATTAAAACAATGAATTATACACTTTGCCAATTGATTAAATAATAATGCACAAGCTTAGGAAGAACTCAAATGCTATAGTAAGCAATAGTATTTATAGGCAGTTACTCTCTAGTATTCATAGTGATACTCATGTATGAGAGTGTGAAAAAACTATGTAGCATCAAAACCAATAAAATGTGATTTATCTTCAAATAAGTAGATAAATAAATAAATAAATATATATATGTTAGAGCTCAATATTTTATGTACAAAAAGGGAAAGATAAAATACTTATATATATGAATTGATTTAATAAATTAATTTAATCTCAAAATCCATTTTAATTCCTTATTGTTCAGCATCCTTAGTAATAGTTAATGTACTACTACAGCATTTGGGGAGTTCCATGATGCCATGCAACAGCATTTGGGGTGTTCCATGATGCCATGTTACATGAAAAAATTCTGTCACACCAGCAGTAAAATTTTGCATCCTGGTGAACCCACCACCCCTAACCCAATCCCTAATAATTCACCTCTTGAAACTGCCACCTTACTCAATAGCCACTTCATTGAATCAATTCAAAAACTTACCCAACCCTCCCAAACCTACAACCCCTCTCACACCAGGCACAGCACATAGGTTCATAGGTTCATACTAGGCTATCTGCCCTCTTACGCCAACCCTTGATTTGAGTATACTGTGCCCTTTTTACAGTTTAGTTTACTGTGCCTCTGTCTAATAGTGACACGGAAGTAATCCCCGGGACAAACCTACGATCCCCCATCCACTCATCAAGATTCTTCTTGAAGAGATTCAGTGAGGTGCTCTGCCTAACATGAACTGGAATTCTATTCCAGAGCGAAGGGAGCCTCTGGGTTATGAATAATTCCCTCCAGCAAGTCATATTTATTTCTGTGCTGAGTTTCAAGTCCCTCGAGTGTGTAGCTCTAAGGGATTTAGATTTACTGAGGTGGAGCATGTCCATTAATTCTGGATTGGACATAACTTTATATGTCAGGCATAGATCGCCTTGAAGTAGGCGGTATGCAACTGAGTAGAGCTGGAGTTTTTTTTAACCGAGCAGCATATGGCATCTGTTTGAGTCCCTTGATCCTCTTGGTGAGGTACTTTTGGGGTCTTTTTAATTGCTGCAGGTGTTGGGTAAGGTACATCCCAAAAGGGGCATTGTATTCTATGATGGGCCTGATGAGGGATGAATAAAGGGGCACAATTACCTCTCTTGATCTAGATGTGAATCCTTTCATGATGAGGTGGGCCATGTAGAAGGTCTTCCTAACCACTTTGGCAATGTGGTTGTCAAAGGAGAGATTGCTATCAACTTGGGTCCCCAGATCCCTAATTACTTTCTCTGTACTTAATGGTTTACCACCTATGTGGTAGTTTGTGGGCACATTGTTTTTGCCAAAGGGTATGACTATACACTTTTTGGCATTTAGCTTTAGACCATGGCTCTGGCACCAGTTATCCGTCCCTGTGAGACCTTTTTGAAGGATGTTTGTGTCAGCTGGAGAGTCGATTATGGCACCTAGTTTGCAGTCATCTGCGAACTTGGTGAGCCATAGTCCTCCCACGTTGGCCTGTACCTCAGAAAAGTAAATACCGAGCAAGAGAGGTCCCAGGACAGAACCTTGTGGGACACCACTTGTGACTGGTTTTGAGTCTGACATGGCTCCAGCAACTCTCACTCTGTGGGTTCTGTCTTTGAGCCAGTTTGCGACCCATATTGTGACATAGGCGTTTATATTTAAGCTGGATAGCTTATCTATGATGCCCGTGTGGGGTATTGTGTCAAATGTCTTTGCTAGGTCTAGATAGGCTGTATGGACTATCTTCCCTTCATCTATGGCTTTGGTGACTGTTTCAAAGAAGTCAACCAGGTTCAAAAGGCAGGATCTGCCCTTGACAAAGCCGAATTGGGTGGGATCTAGTGTCTGTAGGTCCCTGATGTCTTTGTTTATGAGCTCCACGATGATCCTCTCCATGTAACACCTATGCTTTGTCTCAGCCCTGTCTCCACAGCTTACATCAGGTCTCTCCTACAAAAACTGAAACCCTGTTCTCCCTATTTTGATAACCCCCCATCTTTCTTAAACTGGAGGTTCATTCTATAGTCTACCCTGTCTCTACCCTAATAAACCAATAATCTATCCAAGAATCCACCATTCAGACATCCGGACATTTTTCTGTATCATTCCACTTCACAAAGGAGGTAGCTCCACTGATCCATCCAACTACAGACCCATCACCATCCTATCTCCACTATCCAAATTCCTGGAAAAATGTATTCCCAGCCAGCTTCTAAACTACCTAATCAATGAAAATCCTCTAACCCCCATTGAACATGGCTTTAGTGCATCTCATAACACATCAACAGTCCTCATATCCTTCACTCACAGTGCTGCCGAAGCTTGGGAGAAAAATCTGCTGGTATCTTGCCTTTTCCTCAGCCTCTCAAAAGCTTTTGACATGCCCAGAAACTGTAGTTTTATTGGCCATTTTGGGCTAATTTCTATCTCTTTAATCTTCCTGATATAAAAACCGCATTTGCATGGTTTTGCTCTCCGAGCAGTGCCAGTTAGCTAGGGTTAAACTATTCCTGACTCCACAAAGTCTACTCTTTAGTTTTTCCCTTAACTAGCAAACCTTCAACTTTAGCACTCAAACCATTTATTTTACAGCCCAGCACTTGCATAAATCTCATAGAAAGCACTAAATACCCCTAGCACTAGCCCCCCCCTTATCCTGTCCAGAAGGACAAGGCTCTCTATTTGTCCCCACCAGTCAATCAGAAAAACATCTCACTCTACCTGTTCAGGTATGTCCAAAGGGCAGTTTCCAGTGCACTCTCCAGTCCAATTGGTGAATCTGGGCATTTTGAGGCAATGTTATAACTGCCTCATGTACTCAGACAACTCTTCTCCTCCTACCACCAAACACTAATATATGCAAGAGCTGCAATTATACAGCCAGACTGGAGGCAAAGCTCTCTCAATGCCAGACTGTAGCTGACTGTCAAGAGGAGAAGGGTAATACTTGCAACACACCACCAGTCTCACATAGACCTAACAAACCAACACAGGCAAATAACACACATAAATACATGACAATGTAATCGGAGGCTCTAAATAAAAATCTGCAAAAGCAGCAGAGACCTCCAAAGCAGACATCCAAGCAATCTCCACAACCCATCACCAACTATAAAACACATACTTCACATCATCAGTGTGCCACGCAATCACAGCCCTTAATGCAAAATAACATACCCAACACAATAGTGATAGGTGACTCTATAGTCAGGCACATTGATGTCCCACTAACTAGGCTGGACAAGGAGAAGGTTACAGTTACCTGCCTGTCAGGCACCAGGATCTGCCACATAACACAAGCACTCAGGTTACTCCAGAACAAGTACAAATATGACTGTCATTGTACATGTTGGTGTGAATAACCTGAGACGTACCTCCCTGGATTAAATGAAAAGAGACACGGAAGAGCACTCTGATCATGTAGCCCAGGCAAGTATGACCCTGACCCTGAGTAGCATCCTGCCCTCACCAAGAATGATGCCACAGTATAAAGAAAAATTGATCAACTTCAACAATTGGCTAAGTTTCTGGTGTCATGCAAAGGGGGTCCAGTATCTGTTTGCCTGGGATGACATGCTCGACAAGCCACATTGCTTCACAAGATATGGCTTTCACCTGTCACCCTTAGGCTTTCAAATACTGGCAAAGGCTCTTGCCACCCCCATAGTGCCTTTTTAGGCAAGGCTCAAAAGACAAACCCACCACCGTAAATAGCACAAGTAACAAAAAATTGAGGGTAATGCTACTCAACGCCAAAAGTCTAAACCTCAAAATGCACGCACTCAAGACACTCCTCATTATAGAGAACATTGATATTTGTGCAGTAACAAAAACCTGGTTTAAGGCTCCAGAGAGCACCCCAGCACTACCAGGCTATAACTCATACCCTATCCAAATGACAAAGGCCAGTAATATATCCTTTTATAAAAACACAAACCACTCTAGCACCTCGGCATTAAGCCTTCCAGATCATATAGCATATACACATTGAGTAATGCTGCAGAAACCCTCTAACACATTTTCATGACTTTCATACATGGAAACAGTGACTAAGCTGCAGTGATTACCATTAGTTTTAGAGCAGCACGTCATACTCTTTATACATTTCTGAATCACTCTGTCATCTTGGTTCACCTCCTTTGCATACACAGAGCTCCTTATTTTAATACTCTGTTACTCTTTACCATCTGGTTACACAGCCATTAGAATACACTGCAAGCAGCCCTGGTACTTGGACTTTGCCACTCATGGTGAGTGCATCTCTGTATCACACACAAGCTGAACATGGTCCTCCTATTATGTAAAATTGTCTACTGCAATGCAGCAAATGTTTCTTAATCCTAGAGAACATGGGTCTAACATGAATAGTTTTATATCTTTCAGCTATTTACATAATTTAAGATGTAATGTGTTTCTTATGAATTACAAACTCTATTTTAAGCCTTATATATAATCTATTGTATGCACTACTGTAAAAATGAGTTTTAAAAGAAAAAAGGTTGCTTTTTATACTTCTTTAGTAGTGTAGATGGATTTAGAGATATCAAAATAACAGCAACAACTTCCAAAGGCAGCTAAATGGATCCCAGTAGAAAGAAATATGTATAAATCCAATGAACACAAAGTCAGGAATCTGACGTTCTAAAAATAAAATTGTTTATTCCACAGATAAACAAGCAAAGCTTTTGAGCCTCACAGATCCTTTCTCACTGTATAAAAATGTATTTAAAAAGAGTTAATATGTCCCTTGGCTTATCCTGTTAGGGTGTGCCATAGCAGATGACTGATCCACAGATTGATTAGCAGTGGATTTTTTTATGGTGTTGAATTTCCTGCACAATCTCCCACCTGTATGTCTCTAAAACTCACTCAACCACAGGGAAGGGCATGCAGACTCCGCACAGAAGGCGTTCTAGCCAAGAATCGAGCTGGAGAACCACCTGCTGTAGGGCAACAATGCTAACCACTGCAACACCACAGCTGTTTAAATAGACTTAATACTACTATCTAAATACAATGCCAGGCTCTCAAAAAGAACCCACACATGACATGACACAAACTAATGAACTTTCTTTAAAATGATATATAGAACACATCATTTTCTATTCAGCTATGTAGAAAAATATAAAATATATGCTTAAATGTGTGTGTACATAAACAGAATAAATAAATAATTATATTAATGTAAAAATATTAGCAATTATTAACCATTAACCCAGGATGTGTAAGAATTATCATTAATAATTACTAATATTTTTATATTAATTATTTATTCTGTTTATCTAATTTAACTATCTATTTAACTAAGGACAGAAAGAGTTAAGATTTCATATGTAACCTTGTATTTCATATGTAACCTTGATATGTAACCTTGTATTTGATATGTAACCTTGTATTTCATATGTAACATTGTATTTGATATGTAACCTTGTATTTCATATGTAACCTTGTATTTGATATGTAACCTATTTGATATAGGTTCATAGGTTGGTACTAGGCTATCAGCCCTAGGGCCTATACAAGCCTAGCCATAACAATTCCCTGGCTATTTCTTCCCACATTATTTACTTTCCTGGACCCCTGTCTAGCAGGGCGACTGACGTGATCCCTGGGCTGAATTTCCTTTCTCCCATCCAATCGTCAAGGTTCCTCTTGAAGAGGTCCAAAGAGGCACTCTGCTTGACATGTATGGGCAATCTATTCCAGAGTCTGGGGAGTCTCTGGGTTAGGAACCTATCCCTCCAGCATGTTTTGTTTATTGTGATGACAAGGTTTAGATCCCTGGAGTGTGTAGCTCTGAGGGATTGGGATTTCTTTAAGTGTAGCATGTCCAATAGCTCTGGGTTTGACATGGCCTTGTATGTTAAGCAGAGATCGCCTCTGAGTAGACGATATGCAACAGAGTATAGCTGGAGTTTTTTAAGGTGGTCAGCGTAGGGCATCTGCTTTAGGCCTGTGATTCTTTTAGTGAGGTATTTCTGAGGCCTTTCCAGTTGTTGCAGATGTCTTGAGAGGTACATACCAAATGGGGCGTTGTATTCTATAATGGGTCTAATGAGGGATGAGTACAGTGGGACAATGACCTCCTTTTTTCTGGATGAAAATCCCTTTGTGATGAGGTGTGCCACATAGAAGGATTTCCTGACTGTTCTGGCGATGTGGTTATCGAAGGTGAGACCACTGTCCACCTGTGTCCCTAAGTCTCTTATCACACTTTCTGTGTTTAGTGTACTGCCACCTATATGGTAATTCATGGATACATGTTTTTCCCAAAGGGGATAACAATACATTTCTTGGCATTGAGCTTGAGCCCATGGCTCTGGCACCAAGCATCTGTTTCTGTAAGGCCCTTTTGTAGAGTATCCACATCATTTGGGGATTCAATAATGGCTCCCAGTTTGCAGTCATCTGCACTTTGTTAGCCAGAGTCCCTTAGTGTTGACCTGTACTTCAGAGAAGTAGATGCCAAACAAGAGCGGCCCCAGGACTGAACCCTGAGGTACTCCACTTGTCACTTGTCTGGAGCTGGATTTGGAGTCGGCTACTTTTACAGTGTGGATTCTATCAGTAAGCCATTTAGCAACCCATTGGGTGACATAGGGATTAATGCCCAACTTAGTAAGTTTATCTATGATTCCAGAGTGGGGGATGGTGTCAAAGGCCTTGGCAAGGTCTAGATAGGCTGTGTGGACCACCTTACCCTTGTCCATGGCTCTGGAGACTGAGTCAAAGAAGTCAATCAGGTTCAGGAGACAAGATCGTCCCTTCACAAACCCAAACTGGGTGGGGTCCAGTGTTTGAAGGTTGCCAATGTCTTTGTTTATAAGTTCCATGATAATATGCTCCATGGCCTTGCAGATAATGCTTGTCAGACTGATGGGACAGTAGTTTCTGGGATCCAAGGTGGATCCCCCCTTGTGGATTGGGATAACTGTAGCTCTGCGCCACTCAGTGGGCACGAAACCTGAGGTGAGGCTATGATTAAACATGACACTTAGGTGAGGTGCCAGTTCATATTGTAGTTCATGTAGTACACAGCCCTGGATGTCATCTGGTCCCATGGATGCTGTATTCTTGGCTTTAGAGTGCGTTTTGTACCTGTGTGGCCATTATTACTGGAATTTGGCAATCTTCCGGTATTGAGATGGGCCATTTAGGGGGTGAGAGGGGGGTGAAGTTGTCACTGAATCGATCTGCCAGGATATTGGCAATATCCTTTGGATCAGTATATTTAATGCCATTCTGTTTTAGCTCAGAGCAGATCTGAGCATTGCCATTTAGATTCTTGACATAGTTATAGAATGCTTTGTGGTTGTCTTTGGAATCTTTGGTAATTTTATTTTCGTAACTAGCTTTGGAGGATTTTATGAGGCATCTCAGTTTCTTACTGAGACTAGTAAGGGAGTTTTTTGCATCCTGGGATTTTCCTCTTTTCTGCAAAAGTTTCTTCCTTTTGTTGTAAAGTTTGTTTATGGCAGGGGACCACCAGATTGGCTTCCTTTTTTTGGATGAGAGCATTTTGGTTTGATTTGGGATGGCACGATTCATGCATGAGTGGATGTGCTCGTACAGTGCCTTAGTGTAGGATTCAGCAGTTGAACTTTCAACCTTGTATTTGATATGTAACCTTGTATTTGATATGTAACATTGTATTTCATATGTAACATTGTATTTCATATGTAACCTTCTATTTCATATGTAACCTTCTATTTCTGTTACTTTCTTTCCAGGGATTCATCTAATGAAACTGTAGCAGACAATTCAACAACTACATGCAAAAGCCCACTTTCAGAAGATTATTTTCATTTTTTTCTCATTCCATCAGTAAGTACGACTCAACACAAACGTACGCAGTGTGCTATTACCATGGTTCATTTCTCACTAAGGCATTACTTCTAACATGGTTATATGTGTGGTTTTTAGTTTCCTCTGTTTTACTGTATGCTTTCTGAGGAAAAGATATTAAACAGCCATCACATGCATGTCTTGGTATCGTCCTGATAAAAGCTAGAGAATTTATGCATATTGTCATGACAAGAAAACACGTTGTATAGCTTGATATGATCAGCAGATCATATCACAGTACAAAAGTTCACAAAAGATACCAGGTTATCCTCATATGTATCTGTGTGTGTGTGTGTGTGTGTGTGTGTGTGTGTGTGTGTGTGTGTGTGTGTGTGTGTATATATATATATATATATATATATATATATATATATATATATATATATATATATATACATACTCAATGTTACAGTAATACCTTCACATACTCACCCAGTACTGCACTGTCATCACATACAGGTGTGTACCATTTTTAGTATATATTACATTTTAGTTTAAATAAATGTCCTTCCATTATATTAGTTTATATGAGCTTTAAGTGGAAGTAACACGTTTGTTTAATTTGTAAACTCTCTGTTGAAGTGGTTTATATTAGTTGCTGAATCAATATTATCTGATCAACTGTACTTGAAGTGAAAACTTTTTTTCTCTTCTGTATTGGTATTTTCAAGAGATAAAAAAGTAGAGAATGTATTATGTACATACTGAACTGGGTGCCCTGATGAATATATTGATGATTGTTGCATTTTTTTGTAATGTTAAATAAGATTCATATTGTAGAATGGCCTTTTTTTTTTTGAAAATGTTTTCCAGTATTTTTTAAATTTTCTCGATACCTGTTGTGATTAGATAGTACAATGGCAGTAATTTTCTTACATATGGAGTCAGGTTTGCAGTCGGATCTTACTTCTCTGTTCAGTATTGCAGTGTTATTCCTAGATACACAGTCAGTGTTACACTAATATCTATACTATAGTACCACAATTCTGTAGTACCACAGTATTATGCTCACATTTTGATGCCTAGTCATTTAGTTGACTCTGACCTCAAGTATCACAGTATATATCACACCTGTCTATAAACAACACTGTATTCCAGGTTCTTGCGAATTCATTTTAATTACTTTGGTAATGCCACTCTTTGTTATCTTTGATATATCTCAGCATCGATGTCTTCGATGTCTGCTGTAGTAAATCCTGTCACAGCATTATGAAGACAAGTATTACAGCTAGAGTTTAATTATTAGACTTTCAAATGAACACTTTGCATTTATTTTGTTAAAAATTGACTAGGAATTCTCTAATGTTTTCCCAAAAACACATTTCAAACACATTTCTGGTGTACAACTTTAATTACCATCCAGCTCCCACAGCCATAAGTCAGTAGTGGGAAAATCACAGCCTTGACTAAATGGGCCTTTGTGGATAATATGTTTACTATTTAAAATGTTAAGATTCTACAGTGATTACACAGATTTAAAACCTTAATTTCAAATTGTATAGCCCAAACACTGATAGCCATTTGCCAAATAAAACAACAGTCTCACAATGAAAGCAGACAGCATGTACAGTAAGCTTCTATGCCCTTGAAACTCACATTCAGTGAAATGGCGTTGAACCCCACATTCAGAGAAAATGCATGTTTCCATTGAATGGATTAAGTTTACCTGTGGGCTGTTTTCAAACCATAGGCCTCTTGCATATATTTTTAGGATTATTCATACATGCACGTGTTCTTTGATTGTATTAAGTTATATTCCTTGTATAATACAGCACCACTTGTTATATGTCTGAACATTTTTGCAGTAAGCAATGAAACAAACCATATGAACCAATAATGACAGAACTACCCATTACAGAAGATATCAACCACAAAGGCCACTCAGACTTCTGTATGTTTCTTGTACAAATTCAATTCCTACTGCCCTTGAAGAATAAATTGCCCATATTACATTTAAAAAAATTGGTAAGCTGGTAATATTGCAATAAGGAATGGCTGTCAAACTGCCAACAAGTTCATAGTTACTAGACATGTCATCCAAAGGAGGACACACACAGGAGCGCAGCACCCCATCCCCCTTTAAAGGGCACTGCAATATTAGCATTCCATCACCATGGTGTGGGAGTAGAACCGTCAACCTTCTGCACTAGACAAGTATGTTACCTGTTGTTCTAACGCTCCTTTCAGATGTGACTGCACAAGCACTGATGATGCCCATTTTAAACGGACAGCATGAGCAACAGTAAACTTCTCATCCCTTGAAACTCATTCCCTGGAAATGCACAGAAACTCAACATTCTTGGAAAATTCATTAAAACTCAACAGTCCTTGAAAATATACCTGCTACTAATAGTTTGTTAGTTGGTGTAGAGGATTCAGGCTCTAGTATCCAGTAAGCAAGGTACAGGGTTTGGGCCTGAATGAGTTAACCAACCTAACACACACACACACACACACACACACACACACACACACACACACACACACACACACACACACTCCCTAACCTGCTCTGCCACAAATTTATATTTTCAGATTTTTACAAACAAATATTTATATATGCTTCAATTTTAGTTTCATATATGGTGTTTTTTGTTTCTCCTTTTTTCCTTTTTATATGAATATTGTTAGGGTAATATAGTGGTTTATGTTGTATGGGGATATTGTACCTTTAATTGTGGGCAGGTTGTTGTTAATTGAATGATGTAAGTATTTCAGAGGTATATAAAGCTGTAATTAATGGTTCTGACTTGTCTGATGAAGTTTGCTTATTTTAGTAAACAAAAGCGCTAACCTTACTTGTTGGACAATGGACTTGGAGTGGTTTTCTTTGCCTTTTTGTTTCATTAGCTTTAGATACTAGTCTAAATTTACAGGAAGCCTTAGTTTTCATAGGCTCATAGATTAATACTAGATTAACTGCCCTTGTGAGCCATTTTAAGCCTAGCCAATTGCATGTCTACATTTTTATTGGTAGTTATATTTGAACTTGGAGATTTCATCACATAATTGTAGAACATGTGTACTTATGATGTCTTTGAATATTGTGATATTTGCCTCATCTGGTTTAGGGATTTTGTTAGAGAAGGTTACCTATCTCTGGTCAGACTTGACTGTGGAAATCCTATGGGACAGTACATAATGCTGCTACATTTGTAAGAACCAGGTGAAGAACATTATGATCTCTAGTGGGATCTCTGCCTATTTGATTGGTGTATAGGTTTCCAAATTTAACAATTGATAGCTAAAGTCTCCCAGGATGATTGAATTGTTGTCTACATGAAATTCATAGAATGTTAAGAAATGGGCATGGTTTTCAGGGTTCATCAAGGGGGGTCGTCAACTTGCTATGATCCAAAATATAGCTATATTTAGGGTAAATTTGGTTTGGGGGTCTCTGGGAATCTGTCTTAAGCAATGTGGTCTTTAACAGTTATGGATAATCCACCAGAGTTTCCATTAGGTCTATTGGCATGGTAGGTACAAACCCCTTGTATTGGGATGAGGCTTTCTATACTCTTAAGCAAGGTTTCAGCAATAATACACATATAAATGTGATCCAAATGCAGGAGGCTTCAAGATCAAGCCATCTGTTATTCAGACTTATAGCACTGAGCAGCGCATTATTAATATTGTTTGGTGCTTTATGTTTTGTTTTTTTTAAGGCTGGAAGATCCATTAGCCGGTCTCTGCCTCAAAATAGACTACAATTGCAGCAAAGGGTTTACCCAGAGTATGCTGAGGCCTTGGAATGAGAGGTACAGGCCTCCCTTGACAAAGCAAGTGGGTCTGCACAGCAGTTCATCCTGTGTTGACACATACTGTATCTGTCTTTAATGACATCTGTTACCAAAAGCCAATTGTTCAAATCAGTTATCTTTTTTTCATACTTTGGCATCATTCTTGGTGAAGGCATGATTTGGCTCAAAACCTGAGTAGTCTTCCTAGACTTGTATCATACATGGAGAGTTCAGAAAAGTCATGCTGCATTTCCCTTAAGGTTTTGCGTACCAGGTTATTGATAACTCTGTGGACCAACATCATATCATGGCAATATTTGTTCATATTAAGGGTCATTACGGCCGGTGAGACACTGGCACTGGAAAGGCAGCTGTCACCTGTTTTTGTCCAACCCTGTGTGGAATGAGTCTGTGTGTTATACTATGGAGTCACTGATTTCTAGTACTTTTATTACTGTATTTATTATCCAGCAGTTTGAACCTTGGCTCCAGTTGATTGTCACTGTTGAAGTAACACACTGATTCCATGTGTAAAAATGGGAAAATGGGATGTGGATGGATGGACAGGGTTAGTAGGCCAATGGCCTATTTTCAATAGAGACCCAAAGTGATATTGATACTCACTTTGCAATGTTGTTTTAAATATTTCCTGTGGTTTTGAACTCTGATGTCACTGTGAATATATATTTAGTATTGCCTTGTTCTTTTATTATTTATTATTAAATATATTTAAACCTTTCACTATGGCTGATCTGTGTAGAGATATTCAAGTTTTGCGAGTACTTGCATATTTATTTGGTGACACAGTGTGGGACCCTCCTAATAGTCTTGCTCTTGGACAAACTACCATTTGTATTAATATTAATATCACTCAGTATATTGGGTACCCTTGGAAGAGCCTTAGGGTAGCTGGCAGGAGTGCCCGGTGGCAGTGAAACCTACCTTACAGTTTGAGCAGTAGGGGGAATAGCTAGTAAACCTGTGCCAGCCTTTCCCAGGAGTGTGTGTGTGTGTGTGTGTGTGTGTGTGTGTGTGTGTGTGTGTGTGTGTGTGTGTGTGTGTGTGTGTGTGTAAACGTGCATTGGTTCAACAGAGAGGGTGCTGGAGGTCTTGGCTTGGTCTCAACTCTATAGCTGTGCCAGTGGGGAGTCTTATTGGGGGGTATGGAGGAAAAAAATGAGAAACCAGCCATAGACTGACTGTGGTCTCTGTGTGCTCTTAAGGGAAATTGCACTTGATACAGAGAGCTGCATCTGGAAATACTGTGTGCACCTGTTATCCTCCCAGTGTACATCCTCACTGGTGCCAGTGGTGAGGATTGAGGCTCCTTGATTATTAGTCCAGTAGTGGGTCATCACATATTAATTGGATGGCAGTGGTGGGATATCCACATTACATATTAATTGGATAGCAGTGGTGGGATCACCACATCACATATTAGGATTCAGGGGTGTGGATATTGAACTTCTGTAGCCTGTAAACAGTGGCCACTAAACAAGGTGCTTGTACTCTCAAGCAGCCACACAGTGAATATTCAGAGTTTAATATCACAATAGTTTTATTTATTTATTTATTTGTTGGTTAGTCATGGAGAGCAGACAATGATATCAGCAGGGGATTATGACAAGCTGGCAAGGATCGAGTTGGCTAAGATGAGCCAATTCAAAGGACTGGTGCATGCTAAACTGACTAAAGCAGAAATGGTTGTAGCCTTAGTCAAAGCTGCATCACAGACCAGCAACCAGGAAGACAACCAGACTGGCTTTGGGGATGTACAACTCAATGGACAGTTCAACTTCTCCTCAGAGAACTTATAAATCTGTCTGCAGTTAGAGACTTGAACTGGAGGCCAAACATTTGAAAATAGAGTCAGTAGAGTGAGAGACTGCGGCATTTAGATGCTGAAGAAAATGAAAAACTGTGGCCTTTGAAGGCTGAAGAAAAGGAGAAACAGAAACAAATGGAATTAGAATCAGCAGGCACTGAAGCATCTGGAAGCTGAAGAAATGAGAGGCAGAGACAACATGAAAAGGAAACGCTGACTCTCCACCAGGGTCATGGAGGTAATGGGGAAGGGAGTAACTGAACCCCAGAAGCAATAAATGGCAGTAAATTTCTTCCACAATTTACACAGGGTGATAGTTGTGATAGTTTTATTCATGTGTTTGAAAGGGTATGTAAATGGTATAATGTTGACCAAGGGCTCTGGGTACTGTTCCCAACCCCCTTACTCCATGGTAAAAGCTGTTTCTAAATTGTCTGATACTGATTGCTTAAATTATAATATAGTTAAAAATTGTTTATTGGAATGTTTTAAGTTAACACCTGAAGCTTATAGGAAAAGGTTTCAGGAGCATAGACGCAAGGCAGATGAATGTGTGTGTGAATATATTGCTGAACTAAGCACTTATTTTCATAGTTGGGTGAGTGGGTGTTAGATCACCACATCTGAAGAGCTGACAGACCTTTTAGCGACGGAACAAGCCCTTAGCAATTTGCCTGAGGACATGAGAATCTGATTGTCAGATAGAGAATGCAATACAGCAGATGAGTTGGGGAAAAGGAGACCCCTATACCTAACAAACAGGGCATCAGTGCACAGGAAAGGGATACCCAGTGCTGCACATAGATCTGAGGGAACTCATGGTTGGCAGCCTAAACCACTCCAACAGAGTCCTCCAGTAACAGGGGAAGCCACTAGTTCAGGTATACCACCAGGATCATGGGTTAAATGTTTTAAATGTAACCAGTGGGGCCATGTAGCACATAAATGTCCATGAAGGCAAGGTGGGGAACAAAAGGTAGGGGAGCCAGCAAGTGGGAATGATAGAATGCCAGTGGTAAGTTGTCTGGAGACAACAAGGGTATCAAACCACCATAAGAGGTCATATCTTATCTTAGCAGATGAGAAACAGGCCACTGCTAAGAGACACACAACCTCTGACCTTACCATTGTGAAGCCAGCAATGGTTAAAGAGAAGGACTACTTGCTTGGACAGTCTACTCCAGCCAGACCATTAGGAAGGACCCCATCCCAAATACCTTTGGCCAGGGGTCACCTTGACTGGGACGGTGGAAATGTAAGCAGGCAAGTAGGTGTGTTTGTGGATATCCCTGCAAATGTCCTGATAGGGAATGATTAATGATGCATTACCTTGTCTGCATGCAGTTACACACAGTCAGGCTTGGATACAGACATGTGGGACTGGTAGCCTGGGGGGACCCAGACATACCGCACACTTGAAGCCAGGATGGCTGAGCTGGCTACTTCAGGGAGGGAGCTGCTCTGTAGCAGTGAGCAGGTGATCCACAGCTGCTGGTGGGTACTGATATTCCCTTGGACAGAGGGACTGCAAGGGCAGAGGTGAGTAATAGTACCCAGACTGACAGTGAGGCACCACTGTCAGAGGATACCAGACTTCCTATGGAAGAGGCACTGGGAAGGGTTACAAAGAGAGAGTTGAGACAGATTCAGCTCTAAGACCCTACATTACGAGGCTTGAGGGAGGTAGCTAGAGAGGCAACTGATTCTCAAGGAAAGAGGGGATCTGTATACTGGGACAAAGGGTTTCTTTATAGAGAGTGGTTTTATTGGTCTGGTATTTCCAGGGATGTAACAGGGTACTGCAGGGCCTGTGAGCAGTGTCAAAAAGTAGGAAAGGCAGGAGACAAGGTCAAAGCTCCTTTGGTGCCTTTGCTTGTGATTGAGTAGCCATTTCAGAGGGTAGATATAGATATTGTGGGGCCTCTGAGTACCCAAAGTTCCACAGGGAAGAAGTATATCCTAGTGGTAGTAGATTATACCAGATACCCTGAGGCATTGGCTCTGTCCTCCACTGAGGCAGAAATGGTGGCAAATGCTTTGGTAGAGATTTTCAGCAGGGTAGTTTCCCAAAAGAAATACTGACTGACAAAGGTGCAGATTTCATGTCAGACCTGCTGGCTTGTCTGTGGAAGCACTGTGGGGTGAAGCATCTAAAGACCACCCCCAGACTAATGGTCTTGTGCAGAGGCTAAACTCTACACTACAGACCATAATATGGGCACTTGTAGACCAATTTAAGAAGGAGTGGGACAAATATTTGCCCCATCTGTTATTTGCTTACAGATAGGTGACCCAGGAATCCACAGATTTTTCACCCTTTGAGTTTCTGTATGGGCATAGGGTGAGGGGGACCTCTAAACTTGATTTGCAATGAGTGAAGGGTGAGTGTCAATCCTACAAAGGAGTCTGTCATGGTATATGTCCTAAACCTCAGGCCATGGCTCAGGGAAATCACAGGCTTGGCCCAGGAGAACTTGGCAGGAGCCCAACAGCAAAACAAGGCCTGGTATGACAGAAATGCTTGAGCTAGACAGTATGCTGTGGGACAGCAGATTATGGTGCTCATTCCTGTCTGACACAATGGGAAGGACCCTTCAAAGTGGTAGACTTGCTAGGCTACAGGCAGATGCACAAGTTTTACCATGTGGGAAGGACCCTTCCAAGTGGTAGAACTGCTTGGCTACAGGCAGGTGCACAAGTTGTATCATGCGGGAAGGACCCTTCAAAGTGGTAGAACTGCTAGGCTACAAGCAGGTGCACAAGTTGTAGCATGTGGGAAGGACCCTTCAGAGTTGTAGAACTGTTAGGCTACAGGAAGGTGCACAAGTTATACCATGTGGGAAGGGCCCTTCAAAGTGGTAGAACTAATAGGCAAGAGGCAGGTGCACATGTTGTACCATATTAACATGATGACACCTTACCATGATAGGGAGGCCCTGGTGCTGAGCATTAGCTGTAGAAGGCAGGAGTCTGAGGGGGCTCTATGGCTACAGAGAACCAGCCAGCAAATGCCAAGTTACTAAGATAGAGCCTTAAGGTTGCAGGCATATGATATGACAAAGGCAAAAGCAGCTGGAGTCCCAAGACAGGGAATGGAGTAATGTATTCCCATATAGGCTCATTCCTGTCAAGCAATTGTTTCTCAAGGGTCACTTGAAAAACTGGCTGGAGTGTTTGATGGGGGGGTGTGATGAAGGGAGATACTGCCAGCACAGCTGGCTGGAATTTTGTAGATAATTATGTCATTGATGAATATTGAACTGATGTATATAAGATGATTGTGTTACAGATGTATTGGAACTGTATGTAATATGTATACCAACTGTTTGCACAGACATGAGTTGAAAAGGTATTTTGTAAAATGCTTGTGTTTCAAATGGATCCACAGTGTGCCCTACTGGAAGAGAACAGAAATGTATATGCATTATTGTAGCTGTTGAAATGTATATATTGTAACAGTGGGAAATTGGAATACAGGAGGTTAATTTCATTCCAGCAAACTTTAGAAAAATAACTAAAATTAAATTACTTTATGGTTTTGCCATAAAATATAGTATCTTCCAGTTTTAGTGTAGCAAGAGAGAGACAATATCTGTACTGGGAAACTTTCTATATTGTCTTTAGGGTGAACAATTACTAGTCTTGAAATGTAGAGGAATGTATTTGTTTTATGACTTCCAGCATATGCCAAATATCTGAGCAAAAGCCTTTGTCTGTATATTTTTACAGGTAGATGCTAAATGCTGTCATCTTCTAGCAATGGGATTTTTCACCTGGGAACTGGAAGTCAGATGTCAAGAAGTGATGTTATTCTGACTTCGTTAACTCCAATGCCCTAGACCAGCTAGTTGACACACCCACAAGGGGCTCAAATATCATGGATCTGGTACTCCTCAACATGGGGAACCTCTGCACCACCCCCAATATGTGGCCATCTCTGGTGAGATCTGACCACAAATCAGTCTCACTCGAAGTAACTATAAAACAAGATTCCCCTTTACCAAAAACTAGACTAAAAACTTCTCTAAGGTCAATTATAACCTCTTTCATGACAGTATAAATAGCTTAATAGCCCCTCCCCCACTGATGGAATGGACACGTATGCAGAGTTATACACCAACGCTTTATACAAGCACCTGTACAATTTTATTGATTCTGCCATACCTGATACAACCAAAGCAAGATCTTCAAAGATAAACAAATCTGCCTGGTGGACAACTGGCATTAATAGGCTATACAATAGGAGAAATAAATTGCTGTTTAAGAGTAGGACGGAATGGTCTCAAAACTAGAAACACTCCCTCCTCAACTTAAACAACCAAATAAGACAATTAGTGAAATCCTCCAAAGCAAATTACAAATCTATATTAGCTTTCCTAGGTAAGGAAAAACTACAAAGCTTTCTTTAGTTACATCCGCAACCTCAAAGATGAGGCACAGAATTGCGCTTAACTCATAGTTAATGGTACTATATAAACAGAACCTGTGGATATAGCAAACCTGTTGGCTGACAGGTTCTTTGAAAACTTCACTCCCCTGTCCCTGCTACATATACCCCAAACCATCCCTAACACCTGTTCCCTATCTAGTATCTCCAAGGAGCAGGTTTAACTCATTACATCCATGTGATGCCTCCAGGTGCATCTGCAGTTAACTTACTGACTCCTGTAGGTGATATTGCTTACTCGTATGTGCATCAATAATTCTAAAAGCATGCTATGTACAAGATTTTAAAATATTTCATCTTAAAGTTTACACAATGCCAAACCTAACTGCATTAATATCTGATCTCTGTCTAGTGCAGGTAAATATATATTAACAGTTGTTTTTATGATATTAATTTATATAGATATCATTTTTACATTTTTCTAAATATCTCAAAAAATCCCTCATATTCTACCCACCACTGTGCAGCTCTACATTCTCTAAACTGGTTAGAACTACCACATTACCTTTCCTATATTCAGCTAATGACAACACACAAAATTATTTAAAAGCCCTCACTATGTCCTGCCCTTTCCTCTCTTTTCACCAACTACCTATCCAAAAGAACTGTTAGGTCTGAAAATCAACATCTACCACAGATTTATAAACCAAAACATCCAGCTGGCCAACTCATGTACTGTTATACCATCGCCAAAAAGTGGAACTCTCTCCCTATAACTCTCTGATCTAACCCAGACATTGCTAGTTTCAAACTCCCTTTACACAACTACCTGTCTTCCATTTGGAGCTGTAACTGCTCCACATTCCTTTCCTTCAAGACGTGACCTCTTCCATTTCCTTCACTCCCTCTCTGCAACTGCTACTCCTTCCTCCATCCCATCGCTTAGACTCTTTGTCAAAAGTGATCATGATAAGTGCATATATTCATATGTTCTTATGAATTATCCTGTCAGTATTGTAAAGTTCTTTACATATCTGCATTTTTTTAAACATTTTCCATTAAAAGTATGAGAGTTGTGATGTTTACCTATCTCTTTACTTATTGTTCAAATTTGTTCTATGTATTTGGAGATCCCCCCGGGCCTCCACTGAAAATTGACTCTTCAGCTGAGTGAACTTTACTGGTAATCAAATGCCAATAAATACATAAATAAATCTCAACAACCAAGTAACACAGAGAGAACTACTTAGCCTCATATGAAAGCTCTCGGTGAGATGGTAAAATGCTACTGACAGGATGTGTGTAACTTGAGTGGTTGCTGAGATATTTTAAATTGTTTACAAAATATTACAAATGTAATAGTTACTGTGTTTACTATGACTTATAAAATTCAGTTTAAGACCTAGACCCTAAAGAATACTACCACTATAAAAATAGTTTGTGCTGAACAGTTTGCCATTTATACTTCTTTCATAATCCAAATTTTTCCAGAGATATAAATATTTGTTTGAAATGTGAGGACATATTTTGATTCCATCAAATGGCTTAGGCTCTGCACATTGGAAGTTACAGTAAAAACTTCCTCAGCTCTGTTGGAGTGAATGAGTTAAAGGCCCTCTCCAAGGCCAAAAATACAGCCTCTATGGGACCAGACAACATTCCGGGCTGTGTTATACAAGGGTTAAAATTAACATCACCTTTGGACGCACTTTTCAATCACAGCCTAAGCACTGGTTTCATCCCAGTGGAATGGAAAACAGTTACTGTCATTCTTTTGCACAAAGGGGGCTCATCCACGGACCTTGGAAACTATACGCCCATTTGCCTGAAAAACCTTGTCTGCAAGGCCATGGAATGAATCATCATGGACCTTATTATCAAAGATATAGGAAAAATCCAAACGCTCGACTCCACCCAGTTTGGCTTTGTCAAGGAAGATCATGTTTGTTAAACTCAATGGGACTTATTTGAGATAGTTACCCAAACCCTAGATGAGGGAAAATCTGTGCATACGGTCTACCTAGACTTAGCCAAGATCTTTGACACAGTTCCTCACTCAGGCATCATTAATATACTCACCCAGCTGGGTATCAAGCCATATACTGTCAGGTGAGTTGCAAACTGGCTTACTGATAGAACTCATATGGTCAAACTAGGGGACTTCACCTCCTCCAGCAGACCTGTAATCAGTGGTGTTCCACAGGAATCAGTTCTGGGACCCCTACTGATTGGAATCTACTTCTCTGAAGTACAGGCTAAAACTAAAGGACTATGGCTGACAAAGTTTGCTGATGACTGCAAATTGGGAGGGATCATTGAAACCCCCTAGTGATGTCAACATCCTTCAAGAAGGTCTTACACAGACTAATGACTGATGCCAATGTCATGGTCTTAAACTTAATTAAAAAAATGCATTATCATCCCTTTCAGCAAGGGTGATGTTCCTGCAAACTACCACATCAATAGAAATACCCTAAGGACATAGTCAGTGGTGTGAGAGATCTGGGCACACAGGTTGACAGAACCCTTAACTTTGATCACCATGTCTCCACAGTGGTAAGAATGGCATTTTATACTCCTCATCTCATAAGTAAGGGCATTGCCTCTAGAAAAAATGTGGTTATAGCCCCTCTGTACTCTTCCCTCATTTGATCAATAATAGAGTACAACGCTCCCTTTGGTATGTTCCTTTCCAAACACCTGCAGCAACTGGAGAGACTACAGCGTTTTCTTGCAAAGAAAATTCAGGATCTTTGAGTTATGTCTTATGTAGGCAGACTGAAATCATTCTCACTTTACTCTGTGTCATACAGCATGCTCAGAGGTGGCCTGTGCCTTGCATGTAGAACAATCTCTGACCTGGCTTTAATGGAAATGCTGCACGTTCGCAAGTCAAATGGCACATGGGTCATTCACTCAAAGGACCTTAACCTGGTATGTGACATCAACAGAACTTGCTGGAGAGACAGACTTGTCTGACAGAGGTTGCCCCACATTTGGAACAAGCTTCCTATTCATTTTAAACAGAGCCCATCATTGGCCCTATTTAAGCATAATTTGGATAATCTGATGGGTAACTGGAAATTGACCCCAGGGATTCCACCTTTGTCTCTCTTGGACAGGGGCAATAGGTGCTGATTTTAGTGGTGGCTTGATCCAGACACCCTCGGGAACATGGGTTGAACTTGGCTAGGCTTGCAAGGGCCCTGGGGCCATTAGCCTAGTAAACTCCTATGATCCTATGTGTAACTTCTGTTTTCTAAATTACAACAAGCTAGGACATCATAATGTGTACTAATGTCTAGGTTTGTGAACTGCTTACACCATCCATAACGTTTAAGAAATTCAGTATTCTCTATAGATTTTTCTTTCGTGATATGTGACAGGCTGTTTTATTTTGTGTGTTTGTTGATTTTTATGTATTTATTAATAAATAAATAAATAATTCTGAGTGGTTAGTCCTACTTTGGATAATGTATGCTGTCTCCCATTTTACATAATCCACAGCTTTCACTATGAAAGATCTTTTATTGAAAGTATGGTGAGGAATGTGTGATGTCACTGAAAGCATAGTCAGTACCATATTCCCTTACTTAAAGTATAGTGAGTACTATGTAAGGTTACTGAAACAATAGTGGGTATTGCATGCTCTTCATGAAAGTATAGTGAGTAATATGTGTTACTGAAAGCATAACGAGTATTGTATGCTCTTACTTGAAGTACAGTGAGCAATGTATGCTGTTACTGAAAGCATGGTGACAACTGTGTGATTTTCCTGAAACAACAGCATGCACTGTGTGATCTTACAGAAAGCCTAGTGAGTAGTGGGTGTCGATACTGAGAGCAAAGTGAGTAATGGATGTTGATACTGAAAGTATAGTGAGTACTACATGATATTACATGATTCTGATAAAGTATAGTGAGTACTACATGATATTATATGATTGCGATAATCCAACCTGGGGTAAGCATTCGTCCCTGCTAAGTGGTCCTGTGGTCTGGCTGCTCGTCGTGACTTATGTCTATTACCTGTGGGCTCCCACTCTCTCCTACCCAGGAAAGACAATAACATCCACAAAAACTCTTTAGACCCACAGACACCACAGGAAAGAAAGAAAAAGCATCTCCAGGGATCCGGTGAAGTCTCCTACCCTCTCTGTGCCCCTTGGAATGGCAATTCCTCCCATTAGAAAGAATACAACCTCAGTGTATGTAACCTTACTCTATGATGTTGCATTTTTTAACTATTTCTGTTAGAGCTTAGTACTATACCCTACCAGTGCATGATAGCAGCTATCTGCAGACTGCTTGTACCCCCAATCTAGCCATGCTCTTATAAATAAGTGTTCTCTTAATTACAAACTACCATCTTTTTCTGTGAAGGAGTCTTCTCTGCTGTCAGTTCCCCCTGTCACTACAAGGTGGCACCCTATACCTATAACATAACATACCTTACCTTATTCACCTCTTTCATTCCAAACTTAACTAAACCTCTATTGTTCAGCTATTTTCACCAAGTTATTTTTTCACTACCCTTGCATGACACTCCTAAAATAACCCTTGCCCTGCCCAACTTACATTTCTTCTGTTTTACCATGCAAACTCTCTTTAGCAATCAGCTACCTCTTAACTGATTGTTTTTTGCTGGGGTGTCTTGTCCATCCTTTAGCTCTACCCACTCCGTTCGCCCTGCGGGCTCACTCCTCTCCCTTACCCTACCCCAAATATCACCCCCAGAGCACCTAACCTTATACCTCCATAGCCACACCTCCAACCAATAACCTACCTTATCTCATTAATCAATTAGATATTTTACCCCTGATTGCTTTTGGCCTTCCTCTCCCTATTTCCCCTAGCAGCTCATCCCCTTCACTGGCTTACTCTACAACCCAATCTGACCTGTTTATCCAAACCTATAAGCCTCACAATTACTAGCCCAGGCAGGCCAATACACTTTAAAGTAATCCTCTGGTTGGCATGTCTTACCTCTCTACTAATATCTTACAGCTTAAGCCACTATGAAGTCCCAAGCTTTACTAGATTTCAACACCCTACAATGCAAACAAACCCATTCTCATTTACAACTTCTCACACCCATATTAACATAACATCATCATCATCCTACCTTCTTCCTCAATTTCACAGATTAACCCATATGAAATATTTCCAAATCAAAAAGGAATACACTATATTCTTTAAAGTCTTCAAACCTAAATATAATCTTCTACTGGGTCTACTTCAACATGGGGACATTCATCCAAACCCAGGTCCTTACACTACCACTACCAACTCCTCATCAGCCAATAGTTCACCTTCTAAAAACCACAACAACACCCTAAACTCTCTCTTGATAGGCCATCTTAACATACACAGCTTAAACAATAAATTTACACAACTTCATGCCCTATTAGACACCTATTCTTTTGACATCCTATGCCTAACTGAAACTTGGCTCAAACCCACAAATAACGACAACAATATAACTCCACCAGGGTATAACATACTCCGACTTGACCATCTAAATAAAAAGGGTGGTGGGGTTGCTTTACTGTTTAAATCTGAATTGAACATCACCTCAATAGACATTCATCCAACCACCAAGCTTCAATTAAATGCTAATAAATCCATATACATTATTTGCGCATATATCCCCCCAGGAAATAACATTAACACTCTTGAAAATACCCTTACCTGGCTCTCATTAACACTCCCACAGGAAACCATATTCCTTGGTGATTTTAATATTGACTGGAATGGGTGTACCACTCCCAAACCTACTACTCATATAAACCTATTTGGCTTTCACCAAACCATGTCATTCCCAACCAGGAACCACAAACCCAGCAAGAAATAAACTACCTTAGATTGGATATTAGTTAACAGCAACCCCCTCAAGTACAAAACCGCCATACTTCCTGATGAAATTAGTGACCATTACATTACCTCCATAACTAGAAAAAAGACCACCATTCCCAATGAAGCAATATTTAGAACAACCCGTAACAAAAAAAAATTTCAACCCAGAGAACTTCCAGGCAGAGCTCAAAGCATGCAACTGGTCACCCCTAAAATGCCTGCCACTTGATGAAGCAGTCTTTCTTTAACAACATATTCCTACAAATCCTTGATAACCATGCTCCTTCACGTACTGTCAGAACAAAAAATAAACCTGCTCCCTGGCTCTCCAATGAGATTAGGCACAGCATTAGACTAAGAAATAAAATCTGGTCCAAATGGACGAAATCAAAAAAACCCAATAGATCACCTGAACTTTAGACAGCTTCGAAATTCCACCAAAAGAGCTATAGTCCTTGACAAAAAACTACTACCACAAACTCCAACAATCCCAGCAGAAAAGCCCACAAAAGTTCTGGTCAGAAATAAATAAACTGCTGCATCCAGGTCACTCCAAAACCCCTACACCCTCTAGCCTAACTCAAAGCCCTCCAAACTTAATTGCTGACACTTTTAACAAATTCTTCTCTGAAACTGTCCAATCCCTAGCTAAGACCTTACCACCTGCCACCACCTCAGAATGTCTTCCACTAACCAATCTACCCCAAACTTTTCATCTCCAGCCCGTTCCCACATCCCTCATTCACACTCTAATTCTTAAACTAAAACCATGCACACCAGCAGCTGATCTCCTCCCAGCTGAATACCTGCAAATTGCAGCAGGTGTACTAGCCTACCCAATCTCCATGCTAATAAATAGAGCCATTACTGAATCCTATATCCCATCTCTCTGGAAGATCTCAAATATCATCCCCTTGCATAAGGGAGGAAACTCAAATGAACTTGCAAACTTCTGCCCTATAGCCCTCCTCTCACCCCTAGCAAAAGTTATGGAGAGATGTATTCACTGTCAACTACTGCAGCACCTCATTGAAAATAACCTACTAGTGGACTGCCAACATGGTTTTAGGCCTTTTCACAGCACTAGCACAGCACTCCTATCCTTTACTGACTGCATTAATAAAAATAGAAATAATAACCTGCTCTCTTCAGCCCTCTTTATAGACCTCTCCAAGGCCTTTGCTATGCTGAACTAACAATTGCTATGAAATATTCTCAAATCTCTTTCATTTGATGCTCAAGCAGTTAAATGGATTCATTCATACCTTGAAAATAGACAACAAGCAGTGCGCTGGGAGAACAACTTATCCTCCCAGCTCCCAATCACTCTTGGAGTCCCGCAAGGATCTATTTTGGGCCCACTCCTCTTTAGCATTTTCATTAATGATCTAAAAACCTCCCTTCACCAAACCACCTGCATCCAATATGCTGACAATTCAACTCTAATCTGTCATGCTTCCTCTCCAACTGAGCTCCAAAACACGACACAAACTGTATTCACCTTAGTGGAAAAATGGTTCCAATGGTGTCTCCTCTTGAACGCAAAAAAAACAAACAAAACTACTAGTGTTTACACCTACTCATAAGACCCCTCCACTCAATCTCTTACTTACCTGTAATAATGGCACTGTCATCACTCCCGACACTACCACTAAACTCCTAGGTGTAACTATAGATAATAACCTCAACTTTGACACACACATTAACCTAGCTATTAAATCTGTAAATAGAAAACTTGGTTTCCTGTATAAAATCAAACCATTTCTCACAGCCTCTGCCAAGATTACTATTGCTCAAACTCACCTGATGTCAATCCTCCTTTATACCTCTCCCATATATACAAACTTAACCAAAAGCAATTTAAATAAACTGGTTACTTTGTATAACAACATAGCCAGATTTGCCACGGGTACCCCATTTAGAACCCACTACTATCAAAATCTGAAACTACTAGGATGGCTGGAAATACAAAATCAATTACTCTACCAGCAACTCACCTTTATCCACCAAATCTTACACCATTCCACTAATACCCCTATACTCAGTAACCTCCTCAATCCTCATCAAAACCTTCAAACCCTTTGTTCCGCTAATAGATTACAAGTAGCCACCTTAAAATTTAAAAACAAATCAGAGGACTGTCTGTTTTCTAATGCTGTTGGTAAAACATGGAACAAACTACCAAATGAACTAACTTCTACCATATCCACCCACCTTTTCAGGAACCAATTAAATATGTTCCTAAAACCCAATGGCTTTGTCCATGCACCAAGCCTGACTGATATACTATCTTCCCTCCCTTTAGCTTTTTTGACAGCAATTCTTCTACTTCTACTACCTTTCTATGGCTCTCTCTTCTAAAATTATAAATACTTTGTTCTCTTCATACCCGTCATTACTGTGTCAGTTTTCTTACACAACATAATAACTACCTAATGCTTATACTTATCTATGATAAATGCTGCACCAAATGACCAAAACAGTAATCTTCAGAATGTTACCCTATCTGCTTACTGTTGCTGAAATAACAAGTTGTACATGAATGTATAGTTATCAAATTGTTTTTGAATGTATAATCTGTCATCATAGTGTTATCTTATTTGCTTACTGCTGCTGAAAATCAATTGTACATGATTGTAAAATTATCTAATTGTATTGTGATTGCATATGTATCTTTCTGTATTTTGTATTAACTGTTTCTTTCTCAGAGCTTTTCTCCTCGGGCCTCTATTGAAAACGGACATAAATCCAATTAGACTAGCCCAGTCAACAAATGTAAAATAAATAAAATAAATAAATACTACATGATATTACATGATTGTGATAAAGTATAGTGAGTACTACATGATTGTGATAAAATATAGTGAGTACTACATGATATTACATGATTGTGATAAAGTATAGTGAGTACTATATGATATTACATGATTGTGATAAAGTAGAGTGAGTACTACATGATATTACATGATTGTGATAAAGTAGAGTGAGTACTACATGATATTACATGATTGTGATAAAGTATAGTGAGTACTACATGATATTACATGATTGTGATAAAGTATAGTGAGTACTACATGATATTACACGATTGTGATAAAGTATAGTGAGTACTACATGATATTACATGATTGTGATAAAGTATAGTGAGTACTACATGATATTACATGATTGTGATAAAGTATAGTGAGTACTACATGATATTACATGATTGTGATAAAGTATAGTGAGTATGAGCAGTAGCCTGATTTCTATGCCAGAGGAGGGCTGTTGTGCTTAAAAGATTTTGTGAAAGCTAGAAGTAAAGGTGAGCATTTCACTTAGCTAAGAGTCTATGGAGCTTCACAAGAGAGACAGTGCTACCCATAAAGCCTGAGACAGTCCTACTCATAATACCTCACAGATTAATAAACATGATAGGGTCATAGTTAAGTACTAGGCTGATGATAGTTTACAGGCATTTCATGTTGCTGCAAACCCCAAAGAAATGATGGGTAGGACATACTCCAGTTCGAGAATTCGGACACACTTACATGTACCTATCCTAGCCTCCTTGACCAAAAATTAGTTAACAATGCAAAAAATAGTTTAAGATGAAAAAGTACCTTTACAATAACCACTCTATATGAGATGAGAACAGTTATGTTGAAACAGGCCAGCACTTTAATATTTAAATGTTAGTCATGATTAAAAATGCGATGAACCTAAAACATTTAAGGACAAGAGCCAAAAGCATAACAAATTATCCCTAACCCTAAGAAGTGGACTTAGAACTACTGCATTATCTTTAGAGTTAAAGTGGTCAGTCTGTTAGGGCCAGTCCTATCAGGAAATACCTTGCAGTTAAAATAATAATAAGAACTTTAGTCCTGAAACACTATTTCAGTTATAACAGAAATAACTGAAGCTTTTGCGAAGATCCACAGCCCCCATTCATTGGTTGAACATAAAACAGAAGTAATCCAGAAAGCTTGAGTCAGGTCTGGTATCCCACCTGTGACTGAAAGGGTGACAGGACTAACAAGAAACAATATATAAAAGATTTAACTAGCAGATTTAGGAGATATTCAATGTGATACCCTCCATGTGGGAGGAATAAAGACTCCTTGTTGAAGTTTGAAGTAGTTTATTCAGTTAAGTGGGTTCTTGTTCTTAGCATTCATTGGTTGGTATATTTAGGGACAACAATCTCCAAAAGGGATGCTAACAAGTGAGGCTATCAGGGCAGGTAAAGTCGGATATCAACTGAGTGAGGCCATGTACATTAATGGGCCAGATGAACTGGTAACCTCATTCTCCAACCAGTTTAAACTGTGATCCAATGGAAAGGATAAAAGTGATCTTGGTTGTCCAAGAAGAGAAAAAATTGAATTCATTACATGATGATAATGTGGGGGGGGGGGGGATAGTGCTATGGTGTATAACTTGGTGAACCTTCTCAAGTAGAGAAAGCAGTGACTAGTATTGGCCATTCTAAGGAAAACAGTGGAGATGACCTGTTCATTTGTAAAATTATTACATGCTGTTTGTTAAACACCTGTTCCTAAAGTCATTTATGGCTTTCCGGAATAATTAATATATTGTTACTTGTGATCTTTTAGTGAGTTTGTAACATTCAGGATAGCATCTGTGCAAACTTCTAGTGCCTCAGCTATTCTCAGGATAGTTTCTCCGGTTAATTTGTCACCACCAAGGTGGATTCCTTATTAGATAAACTTGTTTAAGTGGGATTCCAACTATCCAGAACTGGATGTTTTAAAAATAAAGACATTCGCTAGACCTCTCATCTCTTCCAGTTAGATATCAAGTTATCATCACATGAAGACCTTATTTTTGACCTTCCTTCCTTCTGGATGAATGATTATTTTGATATTTTTTCAATATTTGGTAAATCCTCATGTCTGTCTTGGGGTCCTTAATTGAAACTACTCTCCTTCGTTGAACTTGGTGTGGAATATCCATCCATCTCTGATTATGGCGTGGTTCATCTGGACACTGAGGTTAATCTGACTTTAAGGCCATTGCCTTAAATTGCATGCTAGATTTCGTTCAAGTACTTTTGTAAGTACAGAGTCCTCTAAATATTTTATAGGTCCATTTTTTGTTGCAGTATGTCCTAGGTGTCGTTTCATTTCCATAATCTCTTGCCAAAACATACTGGCAAGTATATAAACTTCAAAAAGTCTTGTCACATATACAAACATATCCAGGAAAGGATGAGCGTATCACCATAGAAACACAAACGTTAAAATTTATTTATTTTTATTTTACATTTGTTGACCGGGCTAGTCCAACTGGATACATGTCCATTTTCAGTGGAGGCCCGGGGAGAAAAGCTCCAAGTTCACAAAACATTTAATATTACAAATAAATTAGAATCAACAGTACAAAAAAATGTATAACAAAACATTAATAAAAACAAAGATTGGTACATAGTATAAAAAGGACTTGATTATTTTCCAAAAAATAAGTAAGTAAATAGAGAAAAGATAGGGATATAAAGGATACTAAAGACATCTACTTGATAAGACAGCATTTGGAAAATAGGATCGGTAGGTAGTTAGGTTAGGTAGAGCAGCTAAGAGTAAAAAGGTCAGTGAGTAAATAAGTTCAAAGAATCAAGTTTAAAAGAGAAATTTAGAAGGAGACAGGGCAGTACAGAGGAAAAGCAAGAGAAAAGCAATTAGTCAGGGTTATTACAAGAGCATAACCAGTGGTTGGAGAGGAAATGTTTAAGGTTGGTTTTGAATAGTGGGAGAGATGTAAGAGCTGTAAGGTCAATTGGTAAGAGATTCCATATTTTCCCAACAAAGTTAGAAAAAAGAGAGTCTCCTGCAGAGTTATTAGATAAAGAAGTTTGCATCAGCATTTTTTTTTGTTGAGCGTAGCTTTTTCAGGTTACAATATGGTGTTATGAGGGTAGAGAGAATTGGAGTGTTGTTTGGTTGATAAAGGACTTTATGGGCAATAATAAGTTGGTTGAATTGTAGAAGGTGAGGTAATTCTTTAAAAACTTTTATTAAACAAACTGATAACATACATATTTTGGAATTAGTTTTTAGAAATATATATGTATATCTTCCCAGGACTAATCATATTGTGAAAGATACGTGTTTACACTTTCCCAGTTTTCTTGCCTCAGATAATTATTTTCTGCCTGTATTATGTGCATCACAATTAAACAGTGCAATCTTACTTTGACAGACACTATGTGACAACAAACAGACCCACTTTTCTTTTTAAATTAATGTGACTGTATTCAAAGGTCACATACAGTTTTTTTTCAAATCTTAGAATAAAAGGTTGCATTTGCAAGAAATAATGTAAACCATCATTAGGAAATTACTATATCACATACTTACACATAAATTTCTTCCTGCAATCGTAATTTCCTTTGTAGTCTGAATACCTAATTATAATCGTAGTCTACACTTAAAACTTCCTCTACTGGCAAAAAATTGTTTTTATTTTTTGTTTGTTTTTTGTTTTTCTAGCAAGGTGTATTCCATCACTAGGCAGCCATCCTCCGACTTCAGCTCTCAAAAGAAAGCATCCTAGAACTGCACACAAGATACTCAGGACCAATAAACAACACAGAGGGTAAAGCTGCCTTGCTCTATGCAGATATGTGCAAGTGACGGATCTAAAGCACTTTGAGTTCCAGGAGGGCAAGTGGCTGAATTAGAATCATAAAGCCTGCTTTCCTTGTGAAAAGACTGGGCCAACACAGAGGTCCTTGTGGAAGAGAAGCCCATATGCTGACAGGATTAGATAGAAGTAGACATGGTAGTTTGGTTTGACTTCTTTCCTAATGCGGAATGAGGTACAAGGCACACCCAGTTTCCTGTAAGGAATATACCAGCAGGGATGCCCTGAAAGGATGGAAGTACTTACACATGACCAGCTTGGGTCAAAGGATGGATAAATATGACCATAACCTTCAGACACTAATAAGGTTTAATTTCAAAAAGCATGTTTCTAAGCCATGCCCTCTGTCTCCATAATGTACAAAGAAGTGGGCACATACAGTGCTTCTATTTACACAGATCATCTAAACTGGGAAACCTGGGTAGGTGAGAGGATAGATTTTGGAGTGCCAAATTGTATCAATAATGACAAACAGATGGTGATAGCACTGCTCACCCCCATTTTAAATAATTTCACAAATGACCTTGCACTCCAAAACGGATAAGATCAAGGCAAAGAAGAAACAGCAACTGCTAGAGATGAGGCCCAAGAAGGTAGACCATTTACATCTGCTATGGGATAAGGCCTTCACTAAAGCTGCGGAGAGCACACCAACAATGCAGGGTTATAATGCCTTCCACACATTTAGACCAGCTACTTCACAGGCAGCGACTAAAGGTGCAGGTGTCTCTATTTACATCAAAAATAAATATACTTCAAGGCTGGTCAAACAGGACAAGGCACTTGAGCTGCTCCCTGTTCAAATCAACATAGGCAAACTCCAATACCACTTCCTTGCAAGCTATAGGTACCCCTCTATGTCTCAGGAAACCCATACCATGCATTTAAACTTGTTAGAAGTTGTTGGAATCCATGGTGGAATCACATCGTCAGTCAGCTGTATAACAGAAGGAAGAAAATCATGGCAAAAATTAGAAGGTGCAGCCCCCAGCAGGATAAAAGCACTCTCATCAAACTAAACAAACAAAAGTCTACCAAAGCCAAATTTGAGATGTTTGGCCTCCTCAGCCAAGGACAACCACAAAACAACCTTTAGCTATGTCCGCAGACTGAAAAGCAATACAAAATTGTGTTCAGAGCTCATTGTAAATAGATTCAAAGAAAAAAGTGTATACCATCATTGTAAATAGAGCCACCTATACTGAGCCAGAAGATATAGCAAACCTCCTATTCAGCACCAAGTTTACCCCTCTCTCCCCCTCAACCTTCCCTTGGGGAAAAAACATCAAATATAACTCCCTCTACTATCACTAGGGAACAAGTCCTAAATGCTCTCTCTAAAACCAAGAACACTGCATCAATGAGCCCTGATAATATTCCAGGATGCCCTCTAAACAGCATGAAACATGACCTATCAGAGCCTCTGAAATTACTATTTAACTGTAGCCTCCAAACAGGCTACATGCCTCATGAATGGAGAAAGGCAACAGTCATCCCCTGCACAAAGGTGGGCCATCTACAGACCCTGGAAACTATATAACCATAGGTCTCACTAGTCTTATATGTAAAGCCATGGAAAGAATTATCATGGAGATGATCAACAGAGATACAGTAAACCTCCAGACACTGGACCCAACCCAGTATGGTTCCATTAAGGGCAGATCATGCCTACTCAACCTGGAGGATGACTTTGAGAAGGTAACCAAAGCAATGGATGAGGGGAAAAAACAGTTCACACTGCCTACCTTGACCCTAACCAAGGTATTTGACACAATACCCCATTCGAGCATTGCTGACAAACTCATATGTCACCCAGTGGATAGCTAACTGGGTCATAGACAGGACCCACAAAGTTAGAATTGGGAAGTCCACCTCTACAAAGAGGCCAGTCACACGTGTAGTCCCTCAGGGATCAGTCCTCGGACCACTCCTTTTTGCCATTTACTTCTCTGAAGTCAAGGCCAATGTCAGTTGTCTCTGGCTGACTAAATTTGTAGATGATTGCAAATTAGGTACCGTCACTGAATCCCACACTGAAACTAATGTTCTCCAGTTGGGGCTGACACAAACAATTGGTGTCAGAGTGGTGGATTAAAACTAAATGCCAAGAAATGCATAATAGTATCCTTTGGTAAGTCATCTACTCCTGGTAACTATCATATTGACAACATACCCCTTAAAGATGACCCGGTAGTTAGGGACTTAGGGACCCACATAGATAGTAATATAGCCTTTGACCATCACGTGTCTACAATAGTGAGGAAATCATTCTATGTTGCACAATTTATAAACGTTCTCCAGAAGGGGCTGACAAACAATTGGTGTGTCAGAGTGGTGGATTAAAACTAAATGCCAAGAAATGCATAATAGTATCCTTTGGGAAGTCATCTATGTCGTGAAGAAATCATTCAGTGTTGCACAATTTATAAACAAAGGTATGAGATCTAATTCCAAGGAAGCCATTGTTCCACTGTATTTGGCATTCATCAGACCTATCATTGAGTACAATAACCCCTTTGGTACGTAGCTAACCAGGAATACCCAACAATTAGAACATCCACAGAGGTTCCACACTAAAAGAATACAGGGAGTAAGCAAAATGTCCTATGCAGACCGCCTCAAGGCCCTATCCCTTTATTCTGTCTCCTACAGACTTTTGAAGGGAGATCTATGCCTGGCATACAGAACATTGTCAAACATCACTCTGATGGACCTCCTGCATATCCACAAAACAAACATCACCAGAATTACCTATTCTAAAGACTTAAACCTTGCCTATGATATAAATAGGGCCTGCTGGAGAGACAGGTATGCATCCCAGATACTAGTCCATCTATGAAGCAGGCTCCCCATACATGTGAATCAGAGTTCTTCACTAAGGCAATTCAAATGCAACTTGGAAAATTGGATCGGGAACAGGAAAGTCATCCCTAGTTTGGCACCTATATTTCTACTGTACACAGGCAACCTGTAAATGGTTCATGTCCCAGGCCCCTGCTTGTAAATGTTTCATCTCCCAAGCCCCCTGCTGACACTTATCAAGGGTATCAGAACTTGTCAGAGATTTGGGGTGCATGGCATAGCTTAAACATGCCCTTGTGGTCGTTAGACTAGCAAACACCTATGAACTTCTGTCAGCTAGAGTCTGAAAATTAAAAGATTCTGGCTTTGGTCAGCAAGAGAAGCGGTGGGTATTACTTATGTCATTATCCTTAGAAAACATTATATTTAAATATAGGAAAGTGCCACTCGAATAGATGACAAATGAACTTTCTTGTTTTTGTAACCACCTTTATGCATCATTACCTTATGACTTAGCCTCAGCATTACTAAACGAACTCTGGAATATTTTTTGTATGTATAGCCTGATTTAGTATAGTGACCATCGTATAGCCTAATTTAGTATAGTGACCATCTTATGTTGCTACTAATGGAACTAGTAATAAATAGTTCCATTTAATTATGTAAGATGTTGTATTGTTATGGATGATCCATAATTACTGCTCAAATTAAATAAAAAAAGAGAAAGAAATAATATAAATCACCAGAGCATTTTTCATATCAGCTTATCTATTTTATCAGATATACTGCCTGCACAATGACTAGTCCCAAAGTCCAGCCATTGTTAAACAGAAGGCTTGTAGTATCTCTCTGACCAGTCAGCATTCATGTGGAGCTTTTTCACATGGAATTAGGATCTGATGTACCTGATTTTGTGACTGTGCTGGTCACCTCTCAACCCCCACATGTGCGGGAAGCAGAAGCATAGCCAGGATGGGGCAAAGGTTGCTGCTACCTTGGACACAAGCTGACATGGGGTATCATCAGCAAGGGTCGAACTATTTAGGCAGTTTTTTAAACCAGTTATCTTTTCTTTTTACCTTGGGATTATTTTTGGAGAAGGAAATATTCTGCTCAGGACCAGTCTTGTCTGCATTTGTGACATGCATGGAAAAATTAGACATGCCTCTCTGCATTTCCCTCAGGGTTTTGCATTTCAAATCATTAGCCACCATAGGGACTGCCACCATGCTATAGTTTTATGCTTTAGTGGAATGGATTTACATGTCCTTGAGATGTAAGAGCTCTTGGCAGCTGAAAGCCAACATGCTGTCACTTTGTCTTTGTCCATCCTGGTAAAAGACTCAGTGTATCTGACTACAGAGTCCCCGATCACCAGAGCATCGTTATTTGCATTGTGAACTTGTTGTGAATAAACTCTTGTTGATGATTTGCTTTAAGTAAGAAGGTGAGAAGGGGGCACAGTGATAGATTTACACTGAGACCTACTCTTCATGGATCTAAGAGGGTTTGGCAATGATTTCTTTAAAGCCTCAGCATAAGATGTTTTAGAGTGGAATTGTTTACAGCATTGTGGGAATGTAATGTGCGTACAGTCTTTCAATTTTTTGGGAGGCTGAGTCCTCCATGCTATTTAAACATCTCTCACAAGCAAAGTGTCTTGTACCAAGGAAAATTTCATTATCTGTGTGCATCAAGCAGTTGCTACATTGTTATACAGCTTAACAATACCACGTGCTATGAGATCTGTGTGAATCAGGTAGTTGCTACATTGTTACACTGCTTAATGATGCAAAGTTCTATTAGAACTGTGTGCATCAGGCAGTTGCTACATAGTTACACTGCCTAACGATGCCAGTTGCTATGAGATCTGTGTGTATCATGCAGTTGCTACATTGTTACACTCCTTAATGCTACAAAGTTCTATGGGGTCTGCTTGCATCAGACAGTTGCTACATTGTTACATTAATGACACCAAGTGCTTTGAGATGGCAGCAGGAGGAGAACGCGCACAGCAACCTTGTATTTTAGTAAATACTTTGGAGAATTGAATTTGTAATTCACTAATTTGTTTATTTGGTAAAGTAAACTTATAGTTGATTTCTAAAGGTGTAGTGTGAGACCTTTAAGTTAGCTTTGCACTAAATGGCCATAAAATAGGTTTTGAATTAAATTGCAGTTAATATAGAAAGTATAGTGTTGCTACACAGCAGTCTGTTATAGGTAGCATAGAGCAGCTAAGGGGTTTTGGGACAATGATGAGTATCTTTACATGATAGAGCAGTAGCTGGCAAATACAGGCAACAAAGAAACAAATGCTGTGTAGTGCAACTGGTCGCGCAGTCCTCTGTTGGCGAGTACAACGTATACTGCAATATGAATTGAGGAAGAAGGAGGTATAGGAAGAGTAAGTCTTTAAATTTCTGCATCTATACAGTGCAGTGAGCAAGGCCACTATTCAATGGGCAAATTCATGCTAATTTACCTTATTTATAATGTGGAAATAAACCAATAAAGAAACCTCAACAGACCATACTAACCAAACACAACAGAGGTGAATTTAGCCTCAGTAGCCAGCAGCACAAACAGCTAGCCGAGAAACCTACTGCTGCCAGCAGAAAGAACCAGAAACTAATTAATGCCAAAACTCACTCACTTAATAGTAAAAATAATGCAGAGTATCCATGTACTTAACAGTAAACATCACTTAGCCAGGTGTTCCTGACTGAAATGAGCAGACAGATCTGTTTTTATCTGCTCACAAAGCAGTGTGTTTAGCTCTAAGTGTAGCTTTACATAGCAAAAAAAAGAGGCCGATTGCACCAAATCTCCTTATTTGTAACACAGAAATAGCACAACAACACAGCTCAGTGAGGCTTACAAACAGTAGTAGGCGTACTATACATTGCTCCCTTACTTGTCTGTTGTTATGGCATCCATGTCAAATAGCTAGGCATTGCTGTAAACTGTAGGTTCATAGGTGGGTACTAGGCTATCTGCCCGAAAGCATTTATAAGCCTAGCCAGAAGGTGTTGGCTTTCGCTGCCCCCTTAGATTAGTTACCTGTGCCTCTGTCCAGCAGAGCCACTGAAGTGATCCCTGAGGTAAACTTTCTGTTTCCCATCCACTCATCAAGGGTTCTTTTGAAGAGTGTTAGTGAGGAGCTCTGCCTAATGTAGATTGGGATCTTGTTCCAAAGCATGGGACGTCTCTGGGACAGGAATCTATCCCTCCAGCATGTCCTATTTATTGTTGGGGTGAGGTTTAGATCCCTAGAGCGTGTGGCTCAAGGGGATAAGGTTTTATTTAGGTGGAGCATGTCCATCAATTCTGGATTGGACATGGCCTTGAATGTCAGGCAGAGATCACCTCTGAGTAGGCGGTATGCAACAGAGTACAGCTGAAGTTTCTTCAGTCAAGCTGCATAGGGCATCTGTCTGAGGCCATTGATCCTCTTGGTGAGGTACTTCTGTGGTCATTTCAGCTGTTGCAGGTTACTTGTAAGGTACATCTGAAATGGGGCGTTGTAGTCTAAGATGGGTCTGATGAGTGATGAGTAGAGGGGAACAATGACCTCTTTTGATCTGGATGCGAACCCTTTTGTGATTAGGTGGGCCACACAGAAGGATTTTCTAACCACTTTGGCAATGTGATTATCAAAGGTGAGATTACTATCTACTTGGGTCCCCAGATCCCTTATTACATCTTCTGTATTTAGGGGACTACCACCTTTGTGGTAGTTTGTGGGTACTTTGTTTTTTCCAAAGGGGATGAGTATGCACTTTTTGGTATTTAACTTGAGGCCATGATTTTGACACCAGGCATCCGTCTCAGTGAGACCCTTTTGGAGAATGACTGTGTCAGCTGGAGAGTCAATTATAGCCCCTAGTTTGTAGTCATCTGCGAACTTGGTCAGCCATAGTCCTCCTATGCTTGGCTGTACCTCTGAGAAGTATATGCTGAACAAGAGGGGTCCTAGAACTGAGCCTTGGGGGACACCACTTGTAACTGGTTTAGAGACGGACAACAGGAGGGGTCCTAGGACTGAGCCCTGGGGAACATCACTTGTAACCAGTTTAGAGACGGACCTAGCTCCCACAACTCTCACCATGTGGGTTCTGTCAGTGAGCCAGCTAGCAACCCATCTTGTGATGTAGGGGTTTATGTTCAGGCTGGTGAGCTTGTCTATAATATCAGAATGGGGAATGGTGTTGAAGGCCTTAGCGAGCTCTAGGCAGGCTATGTGTACCACCTTTCCCTCATCTATAGCCTTGGTAACTGTCTCAAAGAAGTCCACCAGGTTTAGGAGACATGATCTTCCCTTAACAAAGCCAAACTGGGTAGGGTCCAGTGTTTGGAGGTTCCCAATGTCTCTGTTAATGAGTTCCATGATGATGTGCTCCATAGCCTTGCAGACCAAGCTAGTAAGGGTTATAGGGCAATAGTTCCTGGGGTCTGTTGTGGCTCCACCTTTGTGGAGCAGAATAACCATTGCTGTGCGCCACTCTGTGGGCATGTAGCCTTTGGAGAGGCTGAGTTTGAACAGTGTGTTTAGGTGAGGGGTTAGTTTGTCTTTGAGCTCATGTAGGATGCAGCCTGGGACACTGTCCAGTCCCATTGATGCTGTGTTTTTGGCTTTGGAGAGGGCTGTTTTAACCTGAGTGTCTGTGATTTCAGGGACTCTACATTCTTCTGGTATGGTTATGGGTCGTTTTGGGGATGAGAAGGGGGTGAAGTTTGCACTGAACCTGTCTGCCAGGATGTTGGTGATATCAGTCAGTTCAGTGTATTTTGTGCCATTCTGCACTAACTCCAAGCAGATCTGAGCATTGCCACTTAAATTCTTGACATAGCTAAAGAATGCCTTGTGGTTATCTTTGGAGTCCTTGGCAATTTTTCTTTGAAAGCTTGCCTTGGATGATTTTATGAGGGATCGTAGTTTCTTGCTGATACTGATCAGGGATGTCTTCCCTTCTTGGGATTTTACTCTTTTCTGTACTAGTTTCCTCCTCCTATTGTAGAGCTTGTTTATGGCAGGTGTCCACCAGACTGGTTTCCTTTTCTTGGAGGAGTGAGTCTTGGTTTTGCTTGGGATGGCACAATCCATGCATTCTTGTAGCTGCCCATAGAATGCATTAGTAAAGGATTTTGCAGCTTGGACAGTGTTATCCTTCAGCATGGGAGCTTTGAAACTTTCCACCTCAGTCTTAAGTAATGTGATGTTTGCTTTTGAAAAGTTTTTCATGGTGGCTTTCTTGTCTGGGGGTGGGGGCAGAATATGCATAACCAAAGTCATTTGTTTATGGTCAGATCTAACCAGTGAGGGGTTGACCTCTGGTGTGGAACACAGGTCGCCCATGTTGGTGATGACCAGGTCCAATATGTTGTCACATCTGGTAGGAGTATTGACCAGTTGAACAAGGGCGTTTGAGTTTATAAATTCTAGGAAAAGTTGGGCAAGGGAGTTAGTACTTGAGTAGTTCTCCCAGTTAATGTCTGGGTAATTGAAATCACCAAATATTAGGGTGTTTGGTAGGACCTTTATGTTTCCCAGTGTTTCCAGAAATGCGGAATGGGGGTCCTGGGACATGGTGCATGATCTGTAGCAAGCTACAATTTGAATTGCAGTTTTGCCCATTGTTGCACGTGGATGATCTCTGAAGCATCATGCTGTGCCACTAACCTGGAGGTGTGGGTATCCTTGATGAACATGGATACGCCCCCGCCTATTGTAATTCAGTTTGGGTTCTGTGGCCAAAATGTATGGTATAAGTTGTAGCCTGGTAGTGCTGGGGTGCTCTCTGGAGCCTTAAACCAGGTTTCTGTTACTGCACATATATCGATTTTCTCCATACTGAGGAGTGCCTCGAGTGCATGCATTTTGAGGTTTATACTTCTGGCATTGAGTAGCCCCTCAGCTTTTTGTTACTTCTGCTATTTACGGTGGTGGGTTTGTCTTTTGAGCCTTGCCTAAAAAAGGCACTATGGGAGTGGCAAGAGTCTTGGCAAGTATTTGAAAGCCTAAGGGTGACAGGTGCAAGCCGTCTCTAGTGAAGCAGGGTGGCTTGTCGAGCATGTCATCTCAGGTGGACAGATACTGGATCCCCCTTTGAATGACACCAGAAAGATAGATAATTGTTGAAATCGAGATACCGTGTTATCATTCTTTGTGAGGGCAGGATGCTACTCAGGGCTCAGGGTCATATTGGCCTGGACTACATGATCAGAGAGCTCTTTCATGTCTCTTTTTATGTAGTCCAGGTAGGTACGGCTCAGGTCATTCTCACCAACATGGACAATGACAGAGTCATATTTGTACTTGTTGGGAGTGACCTGAGTTCTTGTATTATGTGGCAGATCCTGTCACCCAACAGGCAGCTAACAGTAACCTTCTCCTTATTCAGCCTAGTGTGTGGGACGTCAGTGTGCCTGAATATAGAGTCAGCTATTACGAGTATGTTGGGTATGCTATTTTGCCTTAAGGACTGTGATTGCATGGCACACTGGTTTTGTGAAGTATGTGTTTCATGGTTTGTGTTGGGGGGGTGAAGGTTGCTTGGATGTTTGCTTTGGAGGTATCTGTTGGTTTTGCAGATTTTTATTTAGTTTATTTATCCTGTTACTTTATTGTGGTGTTTGAGCCAAATTGCTACTCATTACTATAAAATGTCAACTGTCCTGTTATGTTCCAGAAAGTTGTTGATATTGTCTTCACTGTTTTTTTATCCCCGTTTGTTGCTGCTGTTGCTAATGGTGATGATGATTTTGCACTGTAAATTGATGTTTTATGCTGTTGTAACACCCACGCCTGTTAGCTATTTGTCTTCCTGTATTCACAACTTGTGCTACTGCTATTATACCTATTATACCGTACTTATAAATTGCGGCTACTGACTCCCTGTGATACATCCGTCTGCTATTTATGAAATGCACTTAGCATTTCTACAGCTTGTAAAGCCATTTGCCAAGACTGCTCTCACTATATTTGCAATTTCATTATGGCTGCTTCTATTCATTGTCTTACAATTCACTTGTTGTGTAAGCTGAGCCAGACCTGAAAGTGTAAAAGTCCAAGGCTGACTTCAGTTGCATTAATTTTGACCTACCAAGCCATTTTCAGAAGTTGTGCACTGACTGCTGTATAAATGCACACCCCTTCTCACCTTCTTCACTTTCTGTGCTTCCATCTCTGTTCCTCCTTATTAGTAGCAGACCTTATCTTGTCTGACTCTTCTAATTGAGAATGTAAACACTTTTTCCCAATAATAAACCTCATATGTATACCCGTTATAAGACACTACAAGCCATGAGGTAACAAGACCCCCCACCATATCTCCTGCCTAATTAATCATTAATATAAAACCCTCCTTACAGAAAACCTCATCAGTGTACTCCTTACACATTCGACACTATGCTGATGGTCATCTGTCTTTAATTGCACATTGCGCAGTTATTAATTAGTGTTTTAACTTGTTTTCACGTCTTCTACTTTTTAATGGAATGAATTTGATTGGTCTGAATACATCATGTGATCACAAATGTGCATGTATTTTATTTATTTATTTATTTAGTTCACATTTTTAACTAGTGTTAGTCCAACTGAGTTTGCAAGCAATTCCATTTTCCATGGAGACCCAAAGGGAAAAGCCCCAGCAAACATAAGTAAAGATATAGTGACAATATACAAATATTAAATAATAATCACAAATACAAAATAATTGTAAAAAAGAAAAGGTCATTAACTATTTGCATTGCATTCAGTGGAGACTAAGGAGAAAGAGCCCCAGCAAACCTAAGCAAAGATAAACATACAAGACAAAAACTATTAAAAATAACAATGTAAATATGAAATTAATTATAAAGAGAAAAACAAAATAAAAATATTATGAACATTAAGGGTTGCACTGATAGCAGTGATCTAAAATGTACTACATATGAGAGAAAAAACAAAAATATAATCGTTGTTCAAAAGAAGGACAATGTATAGACATTGATAGGAAGTGGGGGCTAAATAGTGTGGAGAATGGGAGGGGGAGAGAAAGGAGGTTCATAGGTAGGTACCAGGCTATTGGCCAAATGGTCTAAGTAAGCCTAGCCAACAAGGTTCCCTGGCATATGCCACCCAAGAAAGTTAATTTCCTGTGCCCCTGTCGAGCAGAGCCACAACAGTGATCCCCGGGGTGTACTTCCTATTTCCCATCCACTCATCAAGATTTTTCTTGGAGTGCTAATGAGGAACTTTGCTTGACATAGATGGGTTGCTTGTTCCAGAGTATAGGAAGTCTCAGAGACAGGAATCTATCCCTCCAACATGTCCTGTTTATTGTGATGACAAGGTTTAGTTCCCTAGAGCGTGTAGCTCGGAGGGACTGGGATTTCTTAACATGTAGCATGTCCAACAGCTCTGGGTTTAACATAGCTTTATATGTTACAGAGTAAAGCTGGAGTTTTTTGAGACGGTCAGTGTGGGGCATCTGTTTGAGGCCAGTAATCCTCTTTATGAGGTACTTCTGTGTCCTTTCCAGCTGCTGCAGATGTATTGTGAGGTGCATTCCAAAAGGGGCATTGTACTCTATAATGAGCCTTATGAGTGCCGAGTAGAGGGGAATAATGACCTCTTTTTTCTTGGATGAGAACCCTTTTGTGATGAGGTGTGCCACAAAGAAGGATTTCCTGACTACTGTGGCGTTGTGATTATCAAAGGAGAGACTGCTGTCCACCTGGGTCCCCAGGTCTCTTATCATACATTCGGAGTTAAGTAGACTGCCATTTATGTGGTAGTTCATGGGTACAGAGTTTTTAAAAAAGGGGATGACAATGCACATTTTGGCATTGAGCTTGAGGCCATGCCTCTGACACCAGGCATCTGTCTCAGTGAGGCCCTTCTGTTGGATGTCCACATCATTTGGGGACTCTACTATGGCTCCTGGTTTACAGTCATCTGCAAACTTCATTAGCCAGAGGCCTTCTGTGCTAGACTGTACTTCAGAGAAGTAGATACCAAACAGGAGAGGTCCCAGGACTGAACCCTGTAGTACTCCACTTGCCACTGGTTTGAAGTCAGATTTGGAGTCTGCAACTTTTACAGTGTGGGTTCTGTCATTGAGTCAGTTGGCAACCCATCTTGTGATGTAGGGATTTATACCTAATTGTGAGTTTAGCTATAATTCCAGAATGGGGGATGGTATTGAAAGCCTTGGCAAGGTCAAGATAGGCTGTGTGAACCACCTTACCCCTCATCTACGGCTTTGGTGACTGCCTCAAAGAAGTCGATCAGCTTCAGAAGGCATGATCTGCCTTTCACAAACCTGAACTGGGTGGGGTCCAGAGTTTGGAGGTTACCAATGTCTTTGTTTATGAATTCCATGATGATACATTCCATGGCCTTGCAGACCAGGCTCATTAGGCTAATAAGATGATAGTTCCCAAAATCAGTGGTGGCTCCCCCTTTGTGGAGTGTGATAACTGTTGCTATGTGCCATTCAGTGGACACAAAGTTTGACGTGAGACTATGATTGAATATGGTGCTTAGGTGGAGAGCCAGTTCGTTCTAAAGTTCATGTAAAATGTAGCCTGGGATGTTGTCCGGTCCCATGGTTGCTGTGTTTCTGGTGGGCTATAGTAGAGGTATAATAGTAGAGCTGAGGGTTTATGAGGTTAGTTTAAGTAGAAGTTACTAACAGAGAAAGAAAGTTAGGAGAAGCAACAGGCTATACAGTAGGACAGACTAAGAATATGTATAGTCAAGGCCCTGAAAAGGTTGGATCTAATATGGAGATGGAGTTTGTTCCAATTTAATGAGACAGAGATGCTGATCAACACTCTGGAGAGGTTGGGGGAGGAGTAGAGAGTAACATGGGAGGTGAGAGCAGGGCAGGCAGAGGGGTTTGTTGAGCATGGAAAAGGTAGTGTTGAGTTGCGATTGTAGGAGAAGTTGTGGAAATTCCAGCCACTGAAGTTTGCTTAGTGTGAGAGGCAGTGATGTGAAGAGAGTGGTTGGTTTAGAATAAATTTGGCAATTTTGTTGTATGTTTGTTCCAGTTTCTGCATTGAGGTAGTTTGGATATTGGTAAGGATGGAAGACACATATAGAAGACTAATTAAGAGAAATGCCTGTGCAAAAGTGTGTGCAGTGGCAGTAGTGAGGAACGTTTTGTTCCTATAAAGTAGCCCAAGTTTTTGGTGGGTCTTTTGATGGCCTGTTGCATGTGCAAGTCAAATTTTAGTCGGCCATCAATTATTAGCCCAAGGAGTTTGGTGTGTGAGACAGAGGAGATAGTGGTGCCATCTAGAGAGGAAAGAGAAAAGTTGGATTTGAGGTGAGAGAGTGTCTGAGGTAGGTAGAGAAGGAGGTGAGTTTTCTTAGCGTTAAGGATTAGTTGATTGTTTCTGAGCCATTTTTTTAACAGAGATAAAGTAATTCTGTGTTACTGTGTGTAGCTCAGAGATAGTATTGGAGATAGATAAGAGAGTAGGGTCATCTGCGTATTCTATTACAGATGAGAGACTTCAGGATGAATGTAGATTGTTGGTAAAAATGTTGAAAAGGAGTGGTCCAAGTATGGAGCCTTGGGGCACTCCTGTTTGAACAACAAGGAAGGGTGAGAAAGCCTGCTGCCATCTAACAGCTTGTTTTCTGCCAGTGAGGTAGGCTTGGAACCAGCCAAGAGTAGAAGGAAAGAGGTAGAGGTCAGAGTTCAAGAAGGATGGGGTGAGACACAGTGTCGAAGGCTTTAGAGAGATCAAGGAATAGACAGGAGATGAGGGGGCTGTTGTCCCTAGCTTCTGCAACCTTTTGAGTAAAGGATAGTAAGGCAGTTGAGGTACTGTGTTTAGGTGGAAACCATGTTTCAAGGGGGTGAGGAGATTTTCGTGAATGAGATAGTACAGCAGTTGAGTATGTTTACATTTTTCAAGGATCTTAGAGAGCGGTGAGAGAATATTGATTGGTCTATAGTTACATACATATGGTCTATAATTACATACTTATATGTATGTATGATATACAATGTGTGTGTGTGTCCCTATGACAAAGATGGATACTGCCAGCACAGCTATCTGGAATTTTATAAATAATTGTATATCATTTGTGAATATCAGTATGATTTATATAAGATGCTTGTGCTATAACTGTATTAGAACTGCATGTCATGTGTATATCAAACTGGATTGTACAGGCATGTGTTAAAAATGTATTTTATAACGTGCTTGCACTTAAAAGGTAACCACAGTCTGCCCTACTGGAAGAGAACAGAAATGTACATGCACTATTGTAACTGTTTAAATGTATATATTTAAACAGTGGAAGCTGGAATATTCTTCTTCGTCTTCTCTTTCAGCTGCTCCTGTTAGGGGTCACCACAGTGGATCATCTGTTTCCATTTCTTCCTATCCTCTGCATCTTGGTCTGTCACACCAACCACCTGCATGTCCTCTCACCACATCCAAAAACCCTAACTTAGGCCTTCCTCTTTTCCTGTTACCTGGCAGCTCCATCCTTAGCATCCTTTCCCAATATACCCAGCATCCCTCCTCAGTACAAGTCCAAACCAACGCAATCTCACCTATCTGACTTTATCTCCAAACCATCCAACCTGAGCTGACCCTCTAATATACTGATTCCTAATCCTGTTCATCCTCGTCACACCCAGAGCAAATCTTAACATTTTTAACTCTTAACACCATACCTACCCATCACTTCCTCATCCCCTCTGTTCCCTTCACCAACATGCACATTGAAATCCACTCCAATCACCAGTCTCTCACTCTTGGGTACACTCACCACCACTTCATTCAACTCATTCCAAATTTTTCTTTCACATCCATTGCACACCCAGCTTACAGAGCTTAGGCACTAACAACATTCATCATTACACCATTAATTTCCAGCTTCATAAACATCACTCTGACACTCTTTTCACCTCCAAAACACTCTTGGCATATTGTTCCTTCAAGATGACCCCTAATCCATTTCTCCTCCCATCCACACCATGACAGAAGAATTTGAACCCACCACCTATACACCTGGCCTTACTCCCTTTCATCTGGTCTCTTGCACGCAGAATATAGCAACCTTCCTTCTCTCCATCATATCAGATATCTCTCTCCCTATACCAGTCATACTGCCAACAGTCAAATTTCCTGCTCTCACTACTACACTCCTAACCTTCCTGCTTTCAGGTATGCCTTCTCCCTATTCATTTACTTTGGCCAACAGTATCCCAATTTCCACCAGCACCCTGTTTGCTATCAGTACTGGTGGTGGACATTGTTAACCCAGGCCTTGACTGATCCAGTATGGAAATCTGTCTTGTTGTCCGCATATGTCATTTGGAAAATGTTTTATACAGGATGCTCTTCCTGACGCAACCTTCCCCATATATCTGGGCTTGGGACTGGCACAAAGAAATGCACTGGTTTGTGCATCCCCAGTAGGTTAACATCTGAAAAATAACTGAAATTTAATTACTTTATGGCGATGCAGTAAAAAGATGGTATCTTTCAATTTTCAATGCAGCTAGAGACGGAGAGTCTGTGCTGAGAAGCTTTCTAAATTGTCTTTGAAAGCATGAATGAATGCAATTGTTTTATGACTTCCAGCATCTGAGAAAGATCTGGTCTATCTATTTTCACAGGTAGATGCTAAATACTGCCAGCTTCCAGCAGTGGGAGTTTTACCTGGAAACTAGACTCAGATAAAAAGAAATTATGTAATTCTGCAAGCTATCCCAGCAGTAATATTTTGAGATATTAATAGTAAAAAACACAAACCACCAGGATTCTCCAAGTAAGTTTCAGGCTCATATAAAATAAACATGCAAAAAATTCCAAGTACACAGGTGAACCCAAAATGGCAGACTAATCCAGTTCTTCAAATCTCTTTACACACAAAGGTATGAGTACTTTTGCAGGTTATACTACTACATCTGATGTACAAGAAGCGAAATAATTTGTGTTCTGAACTACAGGTTGCATATATAGTAAATGTATATTCTTTCTTTTGATCAGGATGTAAAAACACGTTACTAGTACTTGTATATTGCAAGCAGCACATTTGCCACAGGGAAATGTTCTCTTATCTCCTCTCTCAATTCTATGAGTTTTAGGGTAGCAAAGGCAGTTTTTAAGGGCTGTCATCTTTTTTATATATAAACCTTGGTTTGGTGTCTAAAATTTCCATAAGACATTCATCAGTCATTGAAATGTTCCAGTGTCTCTCAATAACTCTCTGGTACCTAACATTATCACTTGCATAAAACATGGGTATTCCCAACTTCATACCCTTACTGGAATTGTGTGGTACTACTGCTTCATTTAACTTAGTTATTTGGTTAGAAAAAGAGTTTGCCACTAGTCTCTCATTTTCCTTACAGCTTCAATATTTTCAACAATTTCTTTGGTCTGATAACCACTCTCTGTGAATACTTTCCTGAAATGATTAATGTTATGTTGGTAATCACTTTCAAGTGCACTTAACCTGGACATCCTAAATGCTTCACTGCGGATTACATTCTTAGAAATGTTTGGTGGATGCATACTTCCTCTACGAAGAAGATGGTTATGATAGCATGGTTTTCTGTATAAATGCCATTACCATTTTTTCATATGTTCACATCTAGAAAATGTATACTTGTACTAGATATTTCAGAAGAAAACTGTAAATATGTTGTACTACTATTAATATAGTCGATTAAGTCATGGAACTGTTCAGTGGGCCTATTCCCTAAAATAAATAAATCATCCACAAATCTACAATAAAATGAAATAAATTCTTTATATGCACCATTGATCACAAATTCCTGTTCCCAGGTCACATGACAGCATTGGCATGGCTATTGGCACAAAATGTGTCTATAGCTATGCCATGCTTCTGCCAATAAAATTTATTGTCAAATAAAAACACACTATTCTCTAATACCTTGTCTAATAGCACTAAAATTAATTTGATTTTAGTTTCATCAAAATCAGAAAGGGCTTTCAAAAACTTTTTAACACAAAGCCTCATAGTTTTTTCAAAGTGGGTGTTCCTGTTGCTTCACTTTCTGTTTTCCTCTTGAAGCCGTTCCTAGTTCTGGAACATTGTTTTGTCTCTACTTTTGTAAAGTCCTTGATAGGAAGAGGAAAATTTAACTGCTGTTGCAAAAAAAGTGAGGGCATAGAACACGAATTGCTCAGATTAGTCAGTTTCTGTGTTATCTTGATTATAAACTCATTTTAAAAAGTAGCTACACAGATACTCTGTACAAAGTACTGCTACTTAATCTGCGTAGGCACCTACTCCTTAGTTTAGGATTAATGGGCACCCTGTCATTCAGCCTATGCCCATCATATTAGATATTTTGGTTTTATTCATTTCATATGATTTGTAGTTAGTGTGCATAATGCTATGTATTGTTAGGACTGTGTCCCTTTTAGAGTTAAGTGAAGTGCATCATTTGATTTGTTTATTAGAGTATTTAATGCAGTCTTTTTATTCTTGTTTGTATCTGATGAACCAGTATAACCTGCGAAAGTGCTCATACCTTTGTGAATAAAGAGATTCGAAGAACTGGAGCAGTTTGCCATTTTTGGGTTCATCTGTGTACTTAGAATTATTATTAAATATATTTAAACTTTTCATTGTGACTGATCTTTGTAGAGATATTTAAGTTTTGAGAGTACCTGCATATTTTATTGGTGACACTGTGTGGGCCAATCCTAATAGGCTTGCTCTTGGTCAGACTACCATTTGTTTTAATATTAATATTACACAATAAGACTGGGCACCATTTTAAGGGCCTTAAAGTAGCCGATAAGGAATTGACTGATGGCAGTGGTAACTACCTTATAGTCTGGGCAGAAGGGGTCATAGCTAGTAAACTTGTGTCAGCCTCTCCCATGTGTGTATTTCTATATAAATCAAACCTCAAAGAGTGTGTGTGTGTGTGTGTGTGTGTGTGTGTGTGTGTGTGTGTGTGTGTGTGTGTGTGTGTGTGTGTGTGTGTGTTAGCTACTTAGGCAGGGATATGAAGCACTGGTTTGACAGAGAGGGTGCTGGTAGGTCTTGGCTTGCTCACTCAGCTGATATCTCAACTCAATAGCTGTGCCAGTGCAGAGTCTTATTGGGGATCTGGAGAAAGAGGGAGAAACCAGCCCCGGACTGCCTGTGGTCTCTGTGTGCTCTTAAGGGAAATTGCACTTGATGTAGGGAGCTGCAGCTGGAAATACTGTGTGTGTACTTGTTATCCTCCCAGTGTACAGCCCCCACTGTTGCCAGTGGTGAGGATTGAGGATCTTTGATTACTAGTCCAGTGGTAGGTCATCACAATCCCATTTAGAGGTGTGAAGGACTTCTCCCCACAGTACATAGTGTTGATAAATTGAAGAAAATATCAAACACAAGAAACAAACCAAACAAATGAAATGACTGGCAGGAAGGGTCGAAGGAACACCAAATGCAAAAATGTTGAACAAAACCAAACTTTAATGCTGAATAAATCCAATAAAATTGATGTGTGCACTTTCATTAAATCAGTGTTTTAACAAAAGTGCTCACATTGATTTTATTGGATTTATTCAGCATTAAAGTTTGGTTTTATTCAACATTTTTGTGTTTGGTGTTACTTGGGAGCCTTCCTGCCAGCCATTTCAGTGTTGATAAATTAACTTGCTATTTAAATATTTCAGAGAAATGGCTCAATGTTGACCAGGACTTCAGAGACCATACAATAAATGCAGAGGAGATGGACTGGAACGGTCATATATAAACACACAAAGACACTGACAGAAGAAGATATATGGCTATGAAGACCATCCAATTATTGTAGATTTGGGATAGGTTGTTTAAGAAACTGAGGAATATTGAATGAAATTCTAGAATTTCTTCATCTAGAGGTAGATTTTTTAGCATGTCTCCAATGCAAGTTTCAGTAAATGTAAAAAAAAATAGATTCCATGATAAACTAAAGCTGTGTTCCTTGGAAGTGTTAGCTTAAGCTAGTAGATGATCACACAATATAGCAGTAAGACTTAGGGATATTATTAAGTTCAAAGCTGAGGATCCAGATGAGAGCAGACTCCTTGCTGATGGAGTTTTCAGATGTAGCAGTGAAGTTAATAAACTGACTACAGGAAAAGAGGCATGGATGAGCTTTTCGATCTTGTAGCCCAGGCAGGTATGGCCCTAGTCCTGAGCAGCATCCTGCCATCACCCAGAATGATACCACAGTACAAGGACAAAATGATTGACTTCAACAATTGGCTAAGCTTCTGGTGTCATTCTAAGGGGATCCAGTATCTGTCTGCCTGGGATGACATGATCGACAGACCACGATGCTTTGCCAGAAATAGCCTGCACCTGTTGCCCTTGGGATTCCAGATACTGGCTAAGGCTCTTGCCACCCCCATAGTGCCTTCTTTAGGAAAGGTTCAAATGACAAATTCACCACCGTAACAGGTACAAACAAGCAAAATCTGAGGGTAATGGTACTTAATGCTAAAAGTCTAAACCTCAAAATGCACTCCCTCGAGGCACTCCTTAAAATAGAGAACATCGACATCTGTGCAGTGACAGAGACCTGGTTCAAGGCTCCAGACAGCACCCCTGCATTACCAGGCTATAATTCATACCACACCTTTCGGCCACCTAACCTGGACTGAAACACTAAATGTGGAGGCATGTCCATATTCATTAAGGATATCCACACCTCCAGGCTAGTTGCACAACATAATTCATCCGAGGTTATCCAAGTGCAACTTAACTCTGGGCAAGACTGCAATCCAAATTGTAGCTTGCTACAGATCCCCCACCATGCTCCAGGATTCCCACTCCTTATTTCTTGATACACTGGAAAATATTAGGGTACAACCTAACACCCTAATAATGGGCAATTGCAACTACCCCCACCATTAATTGGGAAAACTACTCATGTACCAACTCTTTTGCTCAACTTTTTCTGGAATTCATAAATTCCAATGCCTTGGATCTACTTATCCACATCCCCATCAGGGGCAGCAATATCCTAGACCTGGTCATTACCAACATGGGTGACTGGTGTTCCACACCAGAGGTCAGATCCGACCACAAGCTAATCATGCTAGACATTCACATCCTGCCCCCACCCCCCCATTAGGGAACCCACAATAAAAAATTTCTCCAAACCCAACTTCACGCTTCTTAAGACAGAAGTGGCAAACTTCACGACACCCATGCTGATGGACAACAGATGTAAGACTGCTGAATCCTACACAAATGCACTTTATAAGAACTTACATGAGTGCATGGATCATGCTATCCCTAACAGAACCAAGATGCTATCCTCCAAAAAAAAGGAAGCCAATCTGGTGGTCCCCTGCCATAAACAAACTCTAGAACAGAAAAAGAAACTGCTGCAAGAAAGAGAAAAATCCCATGATTGGAGGATCTACCTAGTCAGCCTCAGTAAGACGCTGAGATCCCTCATAAAATCCTCCAAACCTAGTTACAAAAACAAAATCACCACTGTTTCTAAAGACAACCACAAAGCATTCTATAGCTATGTCAAGAATCTCAATGGAAACACTCAGATCTGAGATAAACTCACTAAACTAGGTATAAATCCCTATGTCATAAGATGGGTTGCCAACTGGCTCACTGACTGAACCCACACTGTGAAAGTAGCAGACTCCAAATCCAACTTCAGACCAGTGACAAGTGGAGTACCACAGGGTTCAGTCCTGAGTCCTCCACTGTTTTGTATCTACTTCTCTGAAGTACAGGCTAACACAGAATGTCTTTGGCTAACAAAGTTCACAGATGACTGCAAACTAAGAGCCATAATCAAAACTCCTAATGATGCGGACATCCTACAAAAGGGCCTCACTGAGACAGATACCTGGTGTCAAAGCCATGGCCTCAAGCTCAATGCCAAAAAGTGCATTGTCATCCCTTTTGGTAAAAACTCTGTACCCATGAACTACTACATAGGCGGTAGTCTACTTAACACAAAGTGTGATAAGAGACCTTGGGACATGGATGGACAATAGTCTTTCCTTTGATAATCACATCGCCACAGTAGTCAGGAAATCCTATGTGGCACACCTCATCACAAATGGTTTCTCATCCAGGAAAAAAAGGTAATTGTTCCCCTCTACTCATCACTCATTAGACCCATTATAGAGTACAATGCCCCTTTTGGTATGTACCTCACAAGACATCTACAACTACTGGAAAGGCCGCAGAAATACCTCACAAAGAAGTATTTGAGAGGTTTGGGAGGTTGCCCTAATGGTTAAGGTGTTTGCCTTACAAACACAAGGTGCAGAGTTTGAGTCTCACAAGGGATTATTGGCTAGGCTTAACATGGCTCGCAAGGGCAGTTAGCTTAGTACTAATCTATGAACCTAAGAGTATTACCAGCCTTAAACAGATGCCCTATGCAGACCATCTCAAAAACCTCCAGCTTTACTCTGTTGCATATTGCCTACTCAGAGGTAACCTCTGCCTAACATATAAAGCTATGTCAAACTCAGAGCTGTTGGACATGTTCCACTTAAAGAAATCCTAATACCTCCGAGCTACATGCTCTAGGGGCCTAAACTTGTCACCACAATAAACAGAGCATGCTGGAGGTATAGATTGATGTCTCAGAGACTTCCCATACTCTGGAACAAACTACCCATCTATATCAAACAAAGCTCCTCATTAGCACTCTTCAAGAAAAATATTGATGATTGGATATGAAATAGGAAATTCATCCCAGGCATCACTTCTGTGGCTTTGCTCAGCAGGGGCACAGGAAAATAATTTTCTTGGGTGGCGAAAGTCAGTGTACCTTTTTGGCTAGGCTTATATAGGCCTTAGGGCCAATAGCCTAGTACCTACCTATGAACCAACAAGTTCATAGGTGGATATTAGGTTATTGTCCAAAATACTAGGATTACCCCAAATTTATCAAAATATTGCTGACGTGTCAATCCCCCAAAGAATTTTATGGTTATGAAATAGGCTATATATCAAATGTTCACAGGATGCCCCTGCCCATCAGGGATATTGCTGTCAAACCAAGGGTAAATTTGTGATTTCCCATCCACTGATCTGAGTTAAATATGATTAAGGTTAGGAGTGAGGTTTGCTTCATGTGGATGGGAAGGGATTATCCTTGAGACACACACCTGCCTTTCCATCTTGTCCTATTTTACATCCCTGACAAGGTTTAGGTGCTCAGATGGAGTATTTCTGATTATGTTTGTTTTGCAGATGTGCATTAGATCCAACTGTGTGTGATTCGAGGATGTCTTGTAGGCCAGGCATAGATTGCCACAAAGCGGTCTGTAGGAGACTGATTACAATGATAGGACTTTTATATGGTCTGCATAGGACATCCAAGAAAACCACTCAGTCACAAAAACAAAAGGATGTACCATCTTGGAATGAAAAACCCCGTTTATTAAATACATTCAGTTAAAAATGTGACTGCTTTCGTCTGTAACAATAATCAGATGTCATCAGAGCAAAGTGTCATAAAACATTACTTATCTTAAACAAAATCCATCCAATCACAAAGTCCCACAGCCTAATTAATTATTTAGTTCACTTAATAATTTAAAGTGAACATAATTTTAATATACCCCATAGGACTTGTTGATTACTCCATGGATTCTTTTTGTGAGGGATCTCTGAGGCCTCTCAAGCTGTTACAAGTGCCTCATCAGGTACAAGCAGAAGGGTGCATTATACTCGATAGTTGGTCTGATGAGAGCTGAGTATAATGGAACAATGACCTCCTTGCATTGACAGATCCTTGACCACTGGGTCTACATTTAAGGGTATATTGTCAGTGTGGTAAGCTCCATGAGTGGACATGTCTCCAAACGATTGTATTATGCATTTTTCACACTGAGTTCTAGTCCATGGATCTAACACCAATTCCTTATCTGGGTCAGGCACTCTGGACAGTATCGGTGTCTTTAGGGGTTCCAATGGCCATACCTAATTTGCAGTCATCTATGGACCTGGTCAGCCAGAGGCTCTTGACATTTGCCTTCATACCTCACAACTGTCCAGATTTAACAGAATCTCCAGATTTTTTACTCAAATTTTTGGTCTGTTCCTCATAAAATTTTTGGCATTCTGGCAAATCATTGAGGATTAAGGTCAGAAATGAAAGATGTTTACATCTCAAACTTCATACCCTTCAGAAAATTCATGCTAATGCAAAACCTGTTATTCTATTAACTTCCTAAGTTTATAAGTGCACTATTTAAAATTTATCTCTGTTTGTGGGAGTTTGTCTCCCCCATTATTTATGGCATTGTCCTGTTTTCTTGCACTAAGGGGTTAAAAGGTATGTTTGCCCTGACTTCTGAGAAGTAGATGCCAAAAAGGAAGCCCCAGCACTTATCCCCAGGGGATTCTGCTACTTACTGGGCTCTTTGTAGAGGTAGATTCTCCTGTCCTAACTTTTTGTGTCCTATGAGCCAGTTGGCTATCCATCAGGTCACATATAGGTTTATGCGTAATTGTGTAAGTTTATTGACAATGCACAAGATAAGTTTTTTTGTCTAATGCCTCGACAGGTCAAGATGGGTACTGTGCACTGTTTTACCATCATCCATGACTTTAGTAACCTTCCAGAGTAAGTTCACCGTGTTAAGTAGGTATGACCTTATGACCTGACTTTAACAAAATGAAACTGGGTAGGGTCCAGTGTCTGTAGTGCTCCTATGTCATTGCTCAATAATAATTCTTGCAATGGTTTTTCACATCTGACTAGTTAGACTTAATTGGTGCAGAAATGGAGGGTATTTCCTGGGGGCTAAATAAGGATGATGAGTAAAACTTTAGCAACGTTTATAAACTATAAGGTTTGCAAGATCCTCTGATTACATGCAGGTGGTTCCATTAACCATTAGTTCAGCACATTGTTGGATTTGCTTTTAAGGTTGTAGACAATACTGCAGAAAGCCCTAGGGTTGTTCTTTGCTTATGAGGCTATTTGTATCTCATGTTAAATCATGAAGACTTATATAGAGTAGAATCAAAGGAGTGATTGAAGCTAGTTGGTGCTAGTCTGTATTTAGGTGTCCAAAATTAATGGTTTATGAGTGATTTGAGAGCGTACCAAGTAAACAATGCCTTCAGTGACTGAGACAGTATATGACACCTTCAATTACTAAGATAGTGCACAATGCCTTCAGTAACTGAGATAATATACAATGCCTTCAGTGACTGATAATATGCAATGTCATTTATGACTGAGATAGTATACAACGCCATCTATGACTGAGATAGTACACAGTGCCTTCAGTGACTGAGATAGGCTACAACGCCTTCAGTCACTGAGATAGTACACAATGCCTTCAAAGACTGTGATAGTATACAATGTCATCTATGACTGAGATAATATATGCTTTCAGTGACTCAGATAGTATACAACACCTTCAGAGACTGAGATAGTATACAGTGCCTTCAGTGACTGAGATAGTATACAGTGCCTTTAGTGACTGAGATAGTATACAATGCCATCTATGACTGAGATAGTACACAATGCCTTCAGTAACTGAGATAATATGCAATGGCATTTATGACTGAGATAGTATACAACGCCATCTATGACTGAGATAGTACACAGTGCCTTCAGTGACTGAGATAGGCTACAACGCCTTCATTCACTGAGATAGTACACAATGCCTTCAAAGACTGTGATAGTATACAATGTCATCTATGACTGAGATAATATATGCTTTCAGTGACTCAGATAGTATACAACACCTTCAGAGACTGAGATAGTATACAGTGCCTTCAGTGACTGAGATAGTATACAGTGCCTTCTATGACTGAGATAGCATACAACGCCTTCAATGACTGAGGTAGTATACAATGCCTTCTATGACTGAGATAGCATAGAAAACATTTACTGACTGAGATAGTATACAATGTCTTCATTGACTGAAATAGTATACAGTGCCTTTAATGTCTGATATAGTGTACAATACATTCAATGACTGAGATAGTATACAATGACGTCAGAGACTGAGATACTATAGAATGCCTTCATTGACTGAGATAGTATGCAGTGCAAAACGGCAAAAACAAGCTAACCACACTGCTAAAGAAGGTCACAAACAAAACAACCAAACTGAGAAAAATAATTGTGAGTCAACCAACACGGTCCAGGCAGGATAAACCTCTGTTGAACACCAAGAATGTATAAAAAACTGTTTTATTGAAGAAGGTTAGTGCTTTCGCGGGGTTACTGTTTCATCAGACCAAACACAAAAGTATGTTAAAACACAGAGATAATTAAAACATAGTACAACCAATAAACTAAAACTAATTAAAAAAGACCAATCAGATGAAGTGATGTAACCCATATCACCGTCTACTCAGTAGGGCTGGTTTAAGGGAGACACCACTATTAAGTCCTGTATATTTATATGCATGTAAAAAAAGAATCCATTTTAGCTCACACTTCTCAGCAACATTATTAAAATCACCTCTTCTAATATGGAAATGCAAAAGTTGTAAAATTGAATTTAAAAGAATTGTGTCCTGGAAACAATAAAGCATGATTAGCTAAAGCATTTGATGTTACAGGGTTACATGTTGCCTAGGTGCTCAAGTATGTTCTCTCTAAGTTGTCGTGTGGTTTTGCCCACATAGAAACTATCACAGGAGCAGCAGGTAGCCAAATACACCAGATTGCTGCTCCTGCATGTTGCCACAAATCTGGATGTAAAAAGGTGCCCTGTAATGGAATGTGTGAAACAAAGTTCAGTGGATATGAAAGAGCATGCCTTGCAACTGTGGCAAGGAAGCATAACAACTTTCCCTGTAGGTATATGGGTTGTAGGTCTTGGTCAACAACATAAATGTGTTTTGTTAGACATATTATTCCTATAGGTGAAGGAGGGGTACTCGCCCACTATTTGTCTCACCTTATGATCAGCTAAAAGGACAGGCCAATTCTTTCTTATAATATTGCAGTAATGCTGTATATCACTAGAATATCTTAGAAATACCCTAGGGTGTTGGGCCTCTCCAGACCTTCAGCTACCGTTCACAGTCCTCCTACTAGAGGAAAAATATGGGGTCCCTCTGCCTTGTCTTTGTTGCAGAGTGGTATTCCTAGCATTAACTCTGTGCGTCTGTGAGTAACCATTGCTCAGTTTACATTCAGTTTCCTTGAACACAAGGTCATTAGTACATGGCCTAGAAGCCCTTAAGCATTGACCATTAAGCATGTCAGAAAAAGTATGTGGTAGATGCATGCTAGAACGATGCAAAGCCCATTTCTCCAGCAAGGTTTCCTATATAGTTGTGTCCCTAAAGTACCATCAGAATTCTTAGAAATGGTGGCATCCAAAAAATCAATAGAAATAGAAGAATAATTAACAGTAAACCTGAGGGAATCTGAGGTACTTCCAAGATACCTAACAAAGTCTGAAAGTTAAGTAAATAAAAGCAACGGTAAAGCGAAGCACAACTCCAAATACCATTCAGTAAAATGCATAAAAAACATTTTATTCACAGGTTAGCGCTTTCACCATGAGTGTGGCTTCTTCAGGCCATTAACATAAACTGACAAGAACAATATAATAAGTTAAATACTCACATAAAACACTTGATAATTTCAAACATCTGATCCATCCATTAACAGCTAACTGTGCGTATGTACGTAAGGCAGATGATGTCAGCTATATAAATTAAATAATTTAAAGCCATATGTCATCCTTCCAGTAAATTTACCAAAAACCTTTTCTGTACATTAAACATTGTATTAGCAGCTCAACATTTCCCAGAATTATAAGAGCACAATACATCTACATAGGATTCATGTTTAAAAATAATATGGAACGTATGCATATTTTATCTAAAAAACTTCATTTGCTCCTAAATGGCTATAAGCAGACTTTCAAGCCACAATGGCAACTACCATATAAATGGAGCTTTTAGAATCAAATAAATAAGACTGGACCCTAAGATCCACTTACGAAATCAAGCTGTACAATCATATTTATTGGAATACCTGGCTCCATATTAGCAAAATATGCTCATCTGCAGCCCTTGATAGTTTGTAGAGCCTGGCCCATTCATTTTAGCTAGCCGTAGCAAGGTGAATAACGTCAACAATGCGAGTTAAGTTATTTAAAGTCACATTTCAACTTTATGATTGGTTGAACACAAAGCTTCTATATATATTTTTGCCTTACACCTAACTGCCCAACATTCCCAACAATATACATGTACAACCCAGCAATATAGAACTCGTACTTAAAAATATATAAAAAATATAGAATGAGCACTCTGTCCTTCGTACAAGTGGTCAGGGTCTCTACTAGCACCTAAACATCTCGAGACCAACTCTTACGACTATATTGGGGCTAAAATAAGATTCTTGAAATTAAGTAAAACCGGATCATCACATCCATTTATGATTCACATCTTTATGATCCAATGGATTATAAGGTCTAGCTCCAGCATAGCTTACCACACTTAAATAATATAATATAAATTACTGCTATTCTCAAAGTATGACTACGAATGCAATATGTCTACTGGAAGCAAACTAAAAATCAATTCCATATTATTAGATACCTGACGGTAGTGATGTACTGATTTCATACAACGTAATAAATATGTAAATAGCCAATTCCACTACATGCTTATGTTGTCCTATCTATCAATATCAAAGCGAGACTCACTGTGGTGGAAATAGCCTCTCCATATTGATACTGCTACATCCATATACTGACAAGTACTACCATAACAGAAACTATTATATACCTGACAATATATGAATAAATAAATTCATTACAGAATAAAACCTACAATTACAATAATAGCTACATGTTAGTATTAGACTAACTGCTCTATCATTCAACATATGACAGCAATACAATACTATATATTCACTAAAGAAAATCAGGAAGTTCAAATACTTGACAAATACTATAGCAATAACCCACGCCTGGGTGTGGGTAATGCTAAATTTACCCACGGTTGGCGTGGTTTGGTCCCGAGGGCCGAGGGACCAAACAACCATGGGTAAATTTAGCATTACCCACACCCAGAAGTGGTTATTGCTATTATATGACATTATTTAAGAAAAGAAACTATTACTTTTCTTAAATAATGGCATAGTATAATGCCTGTTTGCTGCCCTTCCGCAGATGTCTGGCATCGCGGCAGCTCTGATGTACTGTGCGCCTGCGCAGTACATCAGAGTTGTGAGCAAAAGCGGAGAAAGCAAGATCTCCGTTGCTTTTTTAAGTCTCGCTATGTTAAATGAGTTTAACATAGCGAGACAGTTTTAAAATAAGCAACGGACATCTCCGTTGCTTATTTTAAAACTGTCTCGCTATGTTAAACTCATTTAACATAGCAAGACATAAAAAGCAACGGAGATCTTGCTTTCTCCGTTGCTTTAAAACACTGCCTCTATGTTAAATGGGTTTAACATAGCGAGACAGCTTTAAAATAAGCAACGGATATCTCCGTTGTTTATTTTAAAGCTGTCTCGCTATGTTAAACCCATTTAACATAGCAAGACAGTGTTTTAAAAAAACGAGTTATACTAATGGAAAAAAGTCCGGGCAACCAGACCTTTTTCCATTAGTATAACTCGATTTACAACGGGCACGCTGGCCAATCAGCGTGCACGTTTTGGGGGGATCATGGTATAATAACTAATACATAAGCCATATAGGTAATCACTGCACATGAATTCTGTAGTCGGACTGTTAACAGCATATAAAATCATAAAATACAGAAATATATAAAAAATGCATATATATATGAAAAACATCCATAAGCATTGCATATATGTATGGAGATGCTATTAAGTCATCATATAGTGAGTATATGGGGAATGTGTTTGCTGTTTGAATCCATTCATTTGTGATTCACTTATGCAATGCTTATATGGTGGTTGATTGTCTATGGTATTATCCTAAGCTTAAGTAAATTATTGATATTGTATGTGCTGTGACCGTAGATTCCATTCTGTGTATCCATGGGGATGCTATTAAGAGGCTAGTATGCCTATGGTCTCAATGCAAAATTATCATATGATGGCTATATGGGATATGTGTCTGCTGTCCATTTGCAATGGCAGTAATATATATGAAATGTAATAATTTTTCATATGTTTAGTTATAATAATTCTGCTTTTTGTGCATACATGTTAGGCTGCACAAATTATTGCAATTATTGTTTACAGCAAGTATAGCGGTACTGATAGCATAAATATGGAAGATACTAGTAATTCATGATTATTAAGATTATAAGGATGTATTAATATATGTTTTATATGTATGTTTTTAGTATTAATTATGTAGTATCAATATGGAGAGGCTATTTCCACCACAGTGAGTCTCACTTTGATATTGATAGATAGGACAACATAAGCATGTAGTGCAATTGGCTATTTACATATTTATTACGTTGTATGTAATCAGTACATCACTATCGCTACGTATCTACTAATATGGAATTGACTTTTAGTTTGCTTCCAGTAGACATATTGCATTCGTAGTCATACTTTGAGAATAGCAGTAATTTATATTACACTTACTTAAGTGTGGTAAGCTATGCTGGAGCTAGACCTTATAATCCATTGGATCATAAAGATGGGAATCATGTGATGATCCGGTTTTACTTAATTTCAAGAATCGTATTTTAACCCCAGTATAGTCTCAAGCTGTTTAGGTGCTAGTAGAAACCTTGACCACTTGTACGAAGGACAGAGTGCTCATTCTATAATTTTTATATATTTTTAAATACAAGTTCTATATTGCTGGGTTGTACATGTATATTGTTGGGAATGTTGGGCAGTTAGGTGTAAGGCAAAAATATATAAAGAAGCTTTATGTTCAACCAATCATAAAGTTGAAATGGGACTTTAAATAACTTAACTCACATTGTTGACATTATTCACCTTGCTACGGCTAGCTAAAAATGAATGGGCCAGGCTCTAGAAACTATGAAGGGCTGCAGATGAGCGTATTTTGCTATTATGGAGCCAGGTATTCCAATAAATATGATTGTACAGCTTGATTTCATAAGTGGATCTGAGGGTCCGGTCTTATTTATTTGATTCTAAAAGCTCCGTTTATATGGTAGTTGCCATTGTGGCTTGAAAGTCTGCTTATAGCCATTTAGGAGCAAATGAAGACTTTTAGATAAAATGCATACGTTCCATATTATTTTTAAACATAAAGCCTATTTAGATGTATTGTGCTCTTATAATTCCGGGACATGTTGAGCTGCTAATACAATGTTTAATGTATAGAAAAGGCTTTTGGTTAATTTACTGGAAGGATGAAATATTTATTTAATTTATATAGCTGATGTCCTCTGCCTTACGTGCATATGCACAGTTAGCTGTTAATGGATGGATCAGATGTTTGAAATTATCAATCGTTTTATGTGAGTATTTAACTTACTATATTGTTCTTGTCAGTTTATGTTAATGGTCTGAAGAAGCCACACTCATGGTGAAAGTGCTAACCTGTGAATAAAATGTTTTTTATGCATTTTACTGAATGGTATTTGGAGTTGTGCTTCACTTTACTGTTGCTTATATTTACTTGACTGTTTGTTGGCTACAATGGTATTGGTTTACCTGCTGGGTATTACTTTATTTTGGAAACTTAAAAGTCTGAAAGTTGCTACACCTCACCTTCCCACAGGAAAAAAAATGTCATCCACAAACCTGGCATAGTATTTTACATGATGGCTAAACATATTACTGCTATGTACGTTCTCATTCTCCCACTGTGCCATAACCAAATTACCATAGCTATTAGCACAGAGGGTGCCCTTAGCCACACCTTGTAGTTTGAGGTAGTGCTGGTTCTCAAACAAAAACACATTATTACTTAGAATTAAATCTAATATAGTACAAACAACAGTCACCATGTCATGCGTGAAATGACCATGGTGGGAAAGAAAAAGTCTAACAGCATCCACCCCTGCCTGATTCCGGATAACAGTCAAGAGTGTTTTATCATCCATAGTTACAAGCAAAACATCAGCCAAAGAAAGGGAAACATTAGCTACAGAGCTATATAAACTAGATAAAAAATGTTTAGTATCCTTCAGAATTGCAGGGGATTCAGCAAGTACTGATTTGAGATGCATTTCAACAAATTTAGATAAAGGTTCAGTTACCCAACCACGTCCTGAAACAAAAGGATGCAGTGGGGGATTAAGGTTGCCCTTATGGATCTTACGGAATTCCGTTGATAACAGGAACAGAAGGATATTCAGTAGTCAAAAACTCATATATGTCTTGGTCTGTTACAACACACATGAGAAGGTCATAAAAGTCATTCTTAACATAAGTGGATGGGAGATCGTAGGTTTACCCCGGGGGTCATCTCTGTGTCACTACTAGACAGAGGCACAGTAAACTAAATTTATTTTGTAACACTTTTCATGGGGTGGCAAAAGCCACATACACTATGGCTAGGCTTATAAATGCCCTAGGGCAGATAGCCTAGTACTAAACTATGAAACTATGAAACTATTACAAAAGTGCTAAACTTCTTCAGTAAAACAGTTTTTATACATTCTTGGTGTTCATCAGAAGTTTATCCTGCCTGGACTGTGTTGGTTGACTCACAATTATTTTTCTCAGTTTGGTTGTTTTGCTTGCGAGTCTCATTTAGCTGTGTGGTTAGCTTATTTTTGGCTTTTTATCTAATTTTTGTTAAGCTTCCCACTGCACATGGCGGAATCTCTTGAAGCGAATGCTGGAGGGGTTTATTCGCCGTCTGCTGTTATTGTAACCAGTCAAATGAATAACATGCCAGAAGGTTCTAATCATTTTCACAGACTTGTCAGCAACCACCCTAACCCCCTTTTGAGGATTGTATTATCAACACAGGGAATTGTGGAAACCATTGACTCTGATGGTATGTGCGCTTTTCTTGAGACTTTTAAGGAACTGGAGAACTTAATGTATAAACTAAAAAGACTTGAATGGCAGAGATTTCACTTTGAGGCGTGCCTTGAGCACAAGGTAGTGCCTAGGGGGCTACAGACTTTAAAAATGCCTGCACAGGCTTCTAGCAAGCCAGAGTTATTAAAATGTTGGCAGCAATTGAATCTTGGCTTAAGCTTTAATTATTTAAGGCTAGTAACTGAATATTATACACCTGTCAAGATGTCTCTCTGTGTAGAGATTGAGCGCCTCTTGGATGAGTTGAAAACCAATTTCTGAGTGATGAGTACACCCTTAGACTTGATAATCTTTTTGCAGAGGTTTCGGCATATGAATGCAGGCTGAGACAGCAAAAACACAAGAAACTACTGAGGGATCACATGGTCTTTACTTGGGGTACAGCTTTAGTTTTTATTTATTTATCATATGGACTTTACTAGGGGTATAGCTTTATTTTTTATTTATTTATCATATGGACTTTACTAGGGGTATAGCTTTATTTTTTATTTATTTATCATATGGACTTTACTAGGGGTATAGCTTTATTTTTTATTTATTTATCATATGGACTTTACTAGGGGTATAGCTTTATTTTTATTTATTTATCATATGGACTTTACTAGGGGTATAGCTTTATTTTTTATTTATTTATCATATGGACTTTACTAGGGGTATAGCTTTATTTTTTATTTATTTATCATATGGACTTTACTAGGGGTATAGCTTTAGTTTTTATTTATTTACATTTGTTGACTGGGCTAGTCTAACTGGATACATGTCCATTTTCAGTAGTGGCCTGGGGAGAAAAGCTCCAAGCAAAAGAAAAAAACATTATTATACAATATTAATATAAAAAGCTATCATGAGGTACAGATAACAGTACTGGAATATTTGTGAAAGAGAAAAAGAAAAACAATGCTATTGTGTTCTGAGGTATTTAGAAGGGAATGAACTAAGAACAAATACAGAATAAACAAAAACAAGTTTTTTTTAGTATAGTTAGGAAACATAGTACAGCAAAAAGGACATTGAAGTAATTGAGTGATATAGTGCACTGGGGAAGTGAAGTAAAAGGGAGAGCAGGAATGAATAAGGAGGAAAATCAGACGGGGTTTGTGTAGGGGCAAAGCCAGTGAGTTTTACAATGTGCTTTGAGATGTTTTTTAAAAAATGTGTGGAAGAGAGAGTAGAAAGTTCACTTGGAAGCTGGCTCCATGCTTTACCCACTGTGTTAGTGAAAAGTGAGTCTCCAGCTTTGTTTTTAGATTTAATAGTGGAAACTAGAAGCTTATCGGCTGAGCGAAGAGTTGTAAGGTTTTTGTAAGGGGTAGTCAGATTAGTAAGAATTGGGGTATTATTAGGGTGGTAAAGTATCTTTTGGGTTATAGTAAGTTGATGACAGAGTAGATGGTGCTGCAGTACTTAACCATCCCAATTGTTTGAGGTTGAGACAGTGGTGTGTTCTAAAAGGGTTGCCGGTAGCGAATCTGGCTATGTTATTATAGCTAGTGGTAAGCTTGTTAAAGTTGTTTTTAGAAAGGTTAGTATAAATGGCAGAAGCATAAAGCAGGGTAGAGATCAGATGAGTTTGGACTATAGTGGTTCTGGCTGTAGGTGTAAGGAAGAGTTTGATTCTATACAGGGAACCTAGTTTTTTGTTGACAGATTTTATGGTAGTGTTGATGTGATCGTCATAGCTAAGGTTGTTGTCTATGGTTATGTCCAGGAGACGGGTTGTGGTATCAGGGGATATGGTGGTTCCATTGTTAGAGGTTATAGTAAAGTGAAATTGTGGTGATTTTAGAGTAGGAGTAAAGAATAATAATTTTGTTTTTTTGGCGTTCAGGAGGAGGCAGTGTTGCATGAACCAATTTTCAACAGTATGAAATATAGATTGGGTGAGGGTCTGAAGTATGGTTAGGGACATAGCAGAGCAGATTAAAGTAGAATCATCAGCATATTGTATGCAGGTGGCTTGAGGAATGTTAGTATTTAGGTCATTAATAAACATTGAAAAGAGAAGAGGGCCTAGGATAGAGCCTTGAGGTACTCCAAGGATTACAGGGAGGGGAGTTGACAGCATATTGTCCCAAAGGACTGCTTGATGATGGTTGTCTAAATAGGATTTAAACCAGAGTAATGCCTGGGAGTCCAGCGAATGTGCTTTTAATACCTCCATAAGCAGATTATGGTTGACCACATCGAAGGCTTTTAAAAGGTCGATAAACAAAGTGGAGGAAAGAGAGTTATTGTTACGATTTTTGTTTATACAGTCAGAAAAGGATAGCAGGGCAGTTGAGGTACTATGGAATGATCTGAAACCATGTTGGCAGTTGGCAAGTAAATTGTTGTGGAGAAGATGGTCAAGTAGTTCATAGGTTCATACTAGGCTATCTGCCCTAGGGCATTTATAAGCCTAGCCAGAGTGTGTTTGGCTTTTGCCACCCATTTTAAATAAATTTTGCTATGCCCTTTTTCAAGGTTAGTATACTGTGCCTCTGTCTAACAGTGACACAGAAGTGATACCCGGGGTAAACCTACAATCTCCCATCCACTCATCAAGATTCCTCTTGAAGAGAGTCAGTGAGGGACTCTGCCTAACCTGGACTGGGATTTTATTCCAGAGTGAAGGGAGCCTCTGGATTATGAATCTCTCCCTCCAACATGTCCTATTTATTTCAGTGCTGAGGTTCAAGTCTCTCGAGAGTGTAGCTCAATGGGATTTGGATTTTCTGAGGTGCAGCATGTCCATTAATTCTGGGTTGGACATGGCTTTATATGTCAGGCACAGATCGCTTCTGAGCAGGTGTTATGCCACTGAGTAGAGCTGGAGTTTCTTTAACCGGGCAGCATATGGCATCTGTTTGAGCCCTTTTATCCTCTTGGTGAGGTACTTTTGTGGTCTTTCCAGTTGCTGCAGGTGTCTGGTAAGGTACATCCCAAAAGGGGCATTGTACTCAATTATGGGCCTGATGAGGGATGAGTAAAGAGGCACGATGACCTCCCCTGATCTAGATGTGAACGCCTTCATGATTAGGTGGGCTATATAAAATATTTTTCTAACCACTTTGGCCACGTGGTTGTCAAATGAGAGATTGCTATCTACTTGGGTCCCCAGGTCCCTAATTACTTCTTCTGTACTTAATGGATTACCACCTATGTGGTAATTTGTGGGCACTTTGTTTTTGCCAAAAGGGGATGACTATACACTTTTTGGCATTTAGCTTGAGGCCATGGCTCTGGCATCAGTTGTCTGTTTCTATGAGGCCCTTTTGGAGGATGCTTGTGTCAGCTGGAGAGTCAGTTATGGCACCCAGTTTGCAGTCATCTGCGAACTTGGTCAGCCACAGTCCTTCTGTGTTGGCCTGTACCTCCGAGAAATATATACCGAACAAGAGAGGTCCCAGGACTGAGCCTTGTGGGACACCACTTGCACCTGGTTTGGAGTCTGACATGGCTTCAGCAATTCTAACTATGTGGGTTCTGTCCTTGAGCCAGTTTGCAACCCATCTAGTGACATAGGGGTTTATATTTAAGCTGGTGAGCTCATCTATAATGCCCGAGTGGGGTATTGTATCGAAGGCTTTTGCGAGGGCCAGGTAGGCTGTGTGAACCACCTTCCCCTCGTTAATGGCCTTGGTGACTGTTTCAAAGAAATCAACCAGGTTTAAGAGGCAGGATCTGTCCTTAACAAAGCTGAACTGGTTAGGATCCGGTATCTGTAGGTCCCCAATATATTTATTTATGAGGTCCATGATGATCCTTTCCATAGCTTTGCAGACCAAGCTAGTCAGGCTTATGGGGCGATAGTTTCCAGGATCCGTTGAGGCAATACCTTTGTGGAGAGGGACCACCGCTGCTGTACGCCACTCTTTGGGTACACATCCTGTAGTAAGGCTGAGATTGAACAGTAGTTTTATATTTGGGTTTAGCTGTTGGAGTTCATGTAGGACGCAGCCCGGGACACCATCTGGTCCCATTGATGCTGTGTTTTTTGCTTTGGAGAGGGCGGCTCTTACCTGAGCATCTGAGATGTCAGGGGGGCAGCACTCTGCTGGGATAGATATTTGCCCTTTTGGTGGGGAGGGGGGAGAAGTTTGCGCTGAACCTGTCAGCTAGGATGTTGGCAATGTCTGTGGGTTTGGTGTATTTTTTGTCATTTTGGACTAATTCTGAGCATATCTGGGAATTCCCACCCAGGTTCCTAACATAACTAAAGAAAGCCTTGTGATTATCCTTTGTGTCCTATGCAATTTTTCTCTCAAAGCTGGCCTTAGACGATTTTATGAGTGCCTGTAGTTTTTTGCTAATACTGATCAGAGATGCCTTCCCATTTTGGGATTTTGCTCTATCATGTAGTAGCTTCCTCCTTCTATTATATAGTTTGTTTATGGCTGGGGTCCACCAGACAGGACGTCTGCCTTTGGAGGATTGGTTCTTGGTTTTATTTGGGATTGCATGATCCATGCATTCCTGAAGGTGTTCATAGAGTGTGTTTATAAAGGATTCTGTTGTCTGGGCCATATTTTCCACAGGCCCGGGGGCTTTGAAGGATTCCACCTCAGTTTTGAGGAGTGTAAAATTTGCTTTAGAGAAGTTTTTCTCTATGGTTTTCTGGGCAGGGGGTGGGGTCACGATGTGAATATCCAGTGAGTTTAGTTTATGGTCTGATCTTACCACTGAGGGATACACTTCTGGTCTGGAGCATAGAGTCCCCATGTTGGTGATGATCAGGTCCAGTATGTTTTCCCCTTTTGTGGGAGTGGTAACAAGTTGTTTCATAGCATTTGAGTTTATAAATTCTAGGAACCTTTGGGCTAGGGTGTTGGAGCTAGAGTAATGCTCCCAGTCTATGTTTGGGTAGTTGAAGTCGCCCAATATAATGGTGTTTGGAGAAACCTTCATATTTTCCAGTGTTCTCAGGAAGGCTGAGTGGGGTTCCTGGGTTTGGGAGGGTGGTCTGTAGCAGGCTATAAACTGGAAGGCAGTTTTACCCACTGTTAGTTACACATGGATAGTCTCTGATACTTCGTGCTGGGCCACCAACCTGGAGGTGTGGGTATCTTTGATGAATATTGATACTCCCCCTCCTTTTGTGGTTCGGTCCAAGTTTTGGGGCCGAAAAGCATTGTATGAGGTATAACCTGGTAGTGCTGGGGTGCTGTCAGGAGCATTGAACCCGGTTTCTGTTACTGCACAGATATTGATGTTCTCCATGCTAAGGAGAGTTTCGAGTGCGTGCATCTTGAGGTTTAGACTTCTGGCGTTGAGTAGCATTACTCTTAGTTTCTTATCCCTTGTGATACCTATGGAGGTGGGTTTGTCTTTTGAGCCTTGCCTAAAAAAGGCACTATGGGGGTAGCAAGAGCCTTTGCCAATATCTGACAGCCCAGGGGTGACAGGTGCAAGCCATCCCTTGGTGGATACATTTTTCCATTATTTTAGCTATAGGAGAGAGTAGGGCGATTGGTCTAAAGTTGGAAATGTCAGTTGATATCCCACCTTTGTGTAAAGGAATGATGTGAGAGACCTTCCATATAGGAGGGATTTTACTTTCTGAAATAATTCTATTAATAAGGATAGAAATAGGGTAGGCAATGACTTTAGCTGCAATTTGCAGCTTTCTGCTGGTATACAGTCAGCAGAAGGGGTGCATGGCTTGAGTTTTTGAAGGAGGTTATAAATGAGGGATGTAGGTACTGGCTGTATGCGAAAAGAAGGAATTGAATTTGTTGTGGTATTAGGTGGGAGGGAGCTAGTGGGTGGTAGAGTATTAGCTAGACTTTGTATGGCTTCTATAAAGTAGTTGTTAAAGGAATCAGCTGTTCGTTTAGGGTTATTATGGGTGATTCTTGATGGGTTGGGAGACTTAGTGTGCCCTGGGTGAAGTAATTTGTTCATAGCTGACCAGAAATTTTGTGGTTTTTGTTTGTGGGTTTGTTGGAGGTGAAGGTAATAGTTTCTTTTGTCTAGTAGAATTTCTTTTTTGGTGGCATTTCTTAATTGTTGAAAGTAAAGGTGGTCAGAAGGGCTTTTAGAAGCTCTCCACTTGGCCCAGATTTTATTTCTCAGAAGGATTTTTTGCCTTGTTTGTTTTGTGAGCCATGGGGCAGTTTTGGTCTTTATTCGGGGTGAGCGATAGGGGGCATGGAAGTCTAGGATTTGAAGGAATCTTGTATTAAAGTAGGTGACTGCTTCATCAAGTTGAAGATGAAGCAGTGGTGACCAGTCACATGCCTTCAGTTCTGTTTGGAAGTTTTCAAGGTGAAAGGTTTGTTTTTGAACGGGAGGTTTTGAAAATAGTAGGATTGGGCCTATGTAGTTTTTGTTTAATTATATAGTTAAGAGCATAGTCACTGATGTCGTCTGGAAGGGTTTCTGGTTTTTAAGTAGTAGGGTGACTGTTTATGAGAATCCAGTCTAGTAAGGTTTCCTTACCACTTTGTTTGTGGGTTCTAGTAGGGGTGGTTATTTGTGAGAAACCATAAAGATTTATGTGGTTAATGGGATTGGGGGACCTACAGGTAGTCCAGTCTATATTAAAGTCACCTAACACAATGGTTTCCTGGGGTAGGTGGATAGATAGGCCACTAAGTATATTTTCTAGAGTACTGATATTGTTATCTGGGGGAAGATAGGAACAGATTATATAGATTGATTTATGGTTATTGATTTGCAGTTTGGCTGAAAGGGTTTCTGCAGTGGAGTTTGTGGGAAGTGGCACATTGAAGGTTGATACTTGGAGTTCTGATTTATAAAATATGGCTACTCCCCCACCTTTTTTGGTAATACGATCTTTTCTTAGGATGTTATATCCTGGGGGGGGGGGGTAATCTCCTTATCTTTGGTTGAAGGTTTAAGTTTCAGTAATACAGAGGATATCAAATTTGTGTACATCTAGGAATACATAAAGATGGGATATTTTATTATTAATGCTACGGATGTTAAGGTGAGCTATCAGAAGGGAGTTAGATGGCCTTGTTGGGGTAGAGATGGTGTGGGGTTTTTGATTAAGTGGGTCACTGGGAAGTGTTTTATTGGGACCAGTGTTTGGATGGATATCACCATCTAAGAGGGGATGTTGTTGAGGTTTTTGTATTAGTTTTATGATTTTGAAGTAGTTGTAAGGGGGTGTCTTGTCATGGAAGTAAGTGATATGGGTAGGTCTGTGGTACTTTGGAAGGGTATAGCTAGAAGTAGATGTTATGTTAATGTGTTTGAGGGAATTTATATGTTGGAATGTTTGGGTTTGTTAGTAGTGGTGGTGCTGTTTTAGCAGAGAATAATGTTCAAAGAAGGTTAGTGTGAATGCTAGAGTTAGGGAAGCTAGAATAGTAGGTAGGAGTAGGAGGTATGTGTAAATAGAGTTATGTTTAGAGGTCATTGGGTTGAATAGGTAAGGGTGGTGCGAGGCGAAGGGAGGTATCTAGTATTGTGTAGGAGTAAAGGTGTCAAGTAACAGGTGAAAATAGAGGTAACAGAAGGAGGGAAAGAGAGGTGTAAGAGGTGGTGGGCTTAGAGAGGAAATTTTAATAAAAGTTGTTATAGGGTTACAAATATAAAAGTAACTTAAGTGTAGTTGGTAAAACTAGAAAAAATAGAGGTGACAGGAGGGTGAGAGAGTTGTGGGAGGTAGAGTGGACTGAAGGCAAAGAGTTTAATATGAGTTGTTATAAAGGTTACAAATGTGAAAGGAAGTTAAATTTAGTTGGTAAATGCAGGAGGTAATAGTAAGGTTAGGTATGGGGAGGGTGTAAAGGTTACTAAGTACTGTTTAGGAATTATTCTTATAGGAAATGGGGGTGTTAAGTGGAAGTAGGTTTTGATAGGAAGTTGAGGGGCAGGGGGTGTGGTTATGTAGGTATAAAGCTAACAGCACTGGGGGTGGGTGAGATTTGGGGGTAGGGTAGGGGAGCAGAGTGAGCACGCAGGGTGAACGGAGCGGGTTAGAGCAGGTAGATGAAGATTTTGCAGAGACAATCAGAGAGTAGCAAGTTCCAGGTACAGAGAAGGTGGCCAGAGGTAAGTATAATTTGGTACAGCAGGTTGGAGGTAAAAGGATAGTGGAGCAGGTGGAAAAATAGGAGAGGTATAATGGAGCTAGAGGGTGTGATAAGAAAGGGATAAGAGCAGCAGAACAATGCACAAAGATTCTCAGCTAGGCAAGAGGAAAATCTGAGAGAAGATCCAGAGAAGAAGAAACTAGGGAAAGTGGGGGGAATGTTTATAACCTTAAGCTTGCTTGGAGCATCACCTAGTGGGCAGAGAGTAGAATACAACAAGGTTACTGTGATAGAAGTAGCAGGTAGGGGTGAAACAGATAAGGGGTCCAAGGGTATGAAGATATGGCAGTAGGAACAGAGATAGAGAGGAGTATGGCTGCTGGAGTCCTAGCTCAGAGACTTAAATACTATTTATACTTGGTACAGGATAACTTACACAGAAGCAGTTTACAACCTATACAAGGTAAAGTGTAAATTAAACATACACTTAAGAAGTAGGACTTGGGTATAGCATACTTTCTTAATCCGTTAGAACAGGGAAGAAAAAAAATCAAGTCACTGGGCAGCAGAACTCTTTGACCAGGCGTTGGGATGGCTGGAATTGGATGAAAGGGTCTTTTACAGACTAAGCAGGTCCTTTAGAGCAGGATAGGAGGTACAGAGCTAGGAGGAAATTAGAATGATAAAAACATTAGAGTAAGTTAGGGGTTAAGGCAACATGACTAATAGTAGAACAATTAAAACAATCCTTAAAAGAACCAGTTCAAGCAGTAAATAAACAATATATAAGGTATATTAAATGATAGTTTATAGTTACAGTTTCCTGGTCGACAGCTAAAGCATGCAATAAGTAAACAGTACACAGTAGGCATGTAAATGGCTGGAAGTACATTCAGCAAGTTAAATGGTAGACGTATTACCTAGATATAAATGTGTATATATATATATATATATATATATATATATATATATATATATATATATATATATATATATATATATATATATATATATATATATATATATATATATATATACCCTATCAAAACACCGACATGCCACAAAGCAGACACCCAAAACACCGACACGAAAAGACCAAAAATGCACAAAACTGACAACTCACAAAATCGAACACCCAAAACACCTACACACAAAACATAAACTACACATTACACACAACTATACATGCACTAACCCTAACCCTAAGGTCCGACACTACCGCACACTTACCCTACCCGCACCGTAACCCACTTAAACCGCCACTAAACCTAAAGTCCGTCACTATTGCACACTTACCCTACCCACACCCTAACCCTAACTCACTTAACCTGCCACTAAATCTAAACTCCGTCACTATCGCACACTTACCCTACCTGCACCGTAACCCTAACTTACTTAACCCGCCACTAAACCTACAGTTCGTCACTATCGCACACTTACCTTACCCGCACCCTAAGTCCGACACTACCGCACACTCACCTTTCCTGCACCCTAACCTGAAATCCCTCACTATCTCACACTTACCTGTCCTCTCCCTAACGCTAAATCCCTCACTATAGCACACTTACCAAGTCGCGCTCACACGTTGCCCATGTCGGTGTTTCAGCTGTCAGGATTTTACCTTGTCGATCTGTCTCATCGGTCTTCTGGCATCGGTCTTCTCTCATCGGTCTTCTGGCATCGGTCATCTCAGCGTTGATGTTCTGGTATTTCGATCAAGTCAAGGGGACCCATATATATATATATATATATATATATATATATATATATATATATATATATATATATATATATATAGAGCTATATAAGCGACAACCTAGGCAAGCTATATATAAACAAATCAGTCAATACAGCTACTAAAGATAAAATGTGCAAGTTATGGCCAAAGAGTAAGTTTCATCGCTCTAGTGATAAGCCCCAATCTCAGATCACACACCATGACACTGCCTCTACTTCCCATTTGACAGAAGTAATCACTAACAAAAACTCAAAAAACTCTGATGTTTTGTCCACTTCGGCCATCTCTGTGACTGCTTCACTATGTTTGAACAGACAGGAACACACAGAAATGTTAAATACGCAGGCACTTGCCACACCCCCCATCTGCTGATGTCAGAGCTGCTTCTATTGAGCTTCCAAACAAGTCAGAATCTACCCTTTCAATGTGGCAGCTTCTAGTGTGAATAATGTTGCCAAAGATGATTGTCTTATATTGAGGGCTCATAGTAAGGCTAGAGAACCTTTCTGCTTCAAGGGATGTGATTTTTCTTTAAACCCTTTTATGGCCCTTCCTCTACCAACTAAGTTGGACATGCTGAACTAGACAGGGCGATTGTTGTTGAGGTACAGGACAAAGAAAAAGGCCTCCAGGGATGAGCATTCACCAACGAGAAGAAAAACCTTCATAGCCCATCCGAACAAGGGCTAGTTTACAATTTATCTAATTTTTCATTAACGTCTATACTACTAGTGACCCTCAACAGAGGCCCGAGCTTTGTTCCCAATAGTAAGTCTAACATTATGGATATTATTGTTGATATTAGACTGTTTGCTCGTAAAATCATGCTTGAAATATTATTTGGAACATGGAATATGCCTGTTTCTGGTAATACTCTACATAAACCAAATACTTTCTGCCCTCCCCTCACTGCATCCATGGAATCCTTTTTGAACTTTTGTGAAAGGGACATTTTTGAATCTTTTGACAATGTCAAACAGCAGTTTTGCAATTTAAGCACTGAGGAAACCATTGCTTTACAACAATTGCAGGCTGAAGAGTCTATTAGCATCAGACCAGCAGGCAAGGGAGGGGCTGTTGTGGTGCTTAATAGAACTGATTACCTAACAGGCATGTCAGCTATGTTAGATGACTGTTTTACTTACAGTAAGATTTCTGGGAGAGAGGTGGAGAAATGCATTAGTAATGTTAAGAATGAACTTTATGACATTCTCATGTGTGGTTTAATAGACCAAGGCATTTATGAGTTTTGACTATTGAATATCCTTCTGTTCCTGTTATCCATAGATTCCCTAAGATCCATATGGACAACCTTAATCCACCACTGCTTCCTATTGTTTCTGCACATGGTTGGGTAACTGAACCTTTATCAAAATTTGTTGAAATGCAGCTAAAATCAGTACTTGCTGAATCTTCTGAAAATTTGAAGGATACCGAACATTTTTTATCTAGTTTATGTAGCTCTGTAGCTAATGCTTCCCATTCTTTGGCTAATGTTTTGCTTGTAAATATGGATGTTAAACACTCTACTGTTATCCCCATTCAGGCAGGGGTGGATGCTATGAGACCCTTTCTTTCCCACCATGGTCATTTCACACATGGTATGGTGACTGTTCTTTGTACTTTATAAGATTTAATTCTAAGTAATGTGTTTTTCTTTGAGAACCAGCACTACCTCCAACTACTAGGTGTGGCTAAGGGCACCCTCTGTGCTAATAGCTATGGTAATTTGGTTATGGCACAATGGGAGAATGAGAACATACATAGCAGTAATATGTTTAGCCATCATGTAAAACACTATGCCAGGTTTGTGAATTACTTTTTTTCCTATGGGAAGGTGATGTGGGGAAACTTTCAGACTTGGGCATCTTGAAAGTACCTCAGATTCACTCAGGTTTACTGTTAATTATTCTTCCATTTCTATTAATTTTTTGGATGTCACAATTTATAAGAATTCTGATGTTACTTTAGGGACACAACTATATAGGAAACCTTCCTGGAGAAATGGGCTTCTGTATTGTTCTGACATTCATCCCCCACATATTCTTTCTAAAATACTTAATGGTCAGTGCTTAACGGCTTCTAGGCTATGTACTAATAACCTTGTGTTTGAGAAAACTGTACATAGATTGAGCAATGGCTTCTCTGAGAGAGAGAGGTTCCTCACAGATGCACATAGTTAATGCTTAGGAATACCAATCTGGAACAACAACAAGGCAGAGGGACCCTGTATTTTTCCTCTAGTAGGAGGACTGTGAACAGTAACCGAAGGTCCGGCAAGGCCCAACACCCTAGGGTATTTCTAAGATATTCTAGTGATAAACAGCATTACTGCAATATTATAAGAAATAATTGGCCTGTCCTTTTAACTGATCATAAGGTGAGACAAATAGTGGGTTAGTACCCCTCCTTCACCTATAGGAATAATATGTCTAACAAAAGACATTTATGTTGTTGACCAAGACCTACAACCCATATACCTACAGGGAAAGTTGTTATGCTTCCTTCCCAGAGTTGCAAGGCATGCTCTTTCATATCCACTGAACTTTGTTTCACACATCCCATTACAGGGCACATTTTTACACTCAGATTTGTGGCGACATGCAGGAGCAGCAATTTGGTATATTTGGCTACCTGCTGCTCCTGTGATAATCTCTATGTGGGCAAAACCACACGACAACTTAGAGAGAACATACATGAGCACCTAGGCAACATGTAACCCTGTAACATCAAATGCTTTAGCTAATCATGCCTTATTGTTTACAGGACACAATTCTTTTAAATTCAGAGTTTTCACCAGAAGCAACTAGTCAGGATACACCACGAGACACCTTCTCAAATAAAAACTTTATTCCAATGGATAAATATAAATGAATAAGCGCTTTCGCTTGCTGCTGGCAAGCTTCTTCAGATACAATTACTTGTGTGAAAATCCAGAGTTTTTATACTAAAACAGTATCAGCTGATCAAATCATTGCACACTCCAATTATACAATTAAATCATTAATTAAATGCTTAATTAAGCTAAATGGTTGATCAATCAATTCATATCCAGGCACTGCAGATAGTGTTCTTACACTGGCCAAGAAACAAAACAGTCGCTGTCACTGTTATAGCTATACAATGCTTGTTAGTCAGTCATATAAACAATTACTATATAATAATATACTAGTATAGTATTCTATCTATAATTCAAAAAACTGATCATGTTATTGTTCTTATTAGAATTACTAAAACTTGATCTGATTAAAAGCAAAAAATAAAAAACAAAAAATAATAAAAAATAATAAAAAATAAAAAATAAAAAATAAAAAATAAAAATAAAAATCAAAACAAATGTAATAAAAAGTATATGAGTAGAATATCAAAATTAATTCAACTTCATCAAATGATATAAATTTACGTATATAAAAATACTATGTATGTAAGCGCATATACAAAAATCTCAGTTAAAATAACCTCATCCTGGAACTAATACGGACTGATAACCTGTTGTAACACCTCAATGAATATTCCTTCATGCATCATCAAAACATTGGTTCGTTGCAAATATTAAATAATGGTGCTTGCAATATAAATCTATCTGAAGAACAAGGCAAACATTGCAAACAAAGTAAAACACAATACGCAAATACACATGATGAGATATTAGTTTAGAGAAAATATATACAATATCCAATGAATAGATAAATACAATAAATTCCATATGATTTTATCAACAATAAATGGCAGGACTAAATAAAATGCATATATACTAACTCTCATATATTATAGTGTACACCGAGAAAGCATTTTCACTCATCCTCTTGCAATTTACCCAGTGACTGCTGCTAGTAAAAAATATATAGTGCTGTCAGCAGTCGGATGAATCCAAGACATAGAAGGAAAGCTGGAATACGTCCTGAAAGTATTGCGTAAGCATCTATCCAGTGTCAAGTATATAATTATATATATACTAAGTTACTGATAGCTATATTGTTTCTTCAAGTCAAGGCAATATAGGAAAAAATATATATATTAAACGCTGTTTAAGTTTATTAATTAAATCAGGAATAAAACTTGTTGAAACTTCAGGGCATATAACAACCCCATCTCATTCGCTAAATAGATGATACTTCAAAAGCAATGAATAGCAGCAAAGTCAAGCTAGTATCTGCTCCTCAAACATGCTGTTTCAACAGAGCTTTGTGGCGACATGCAGGAGCAGCAATTTGGTATATTTGGCTACCTGCTGCTCCTGTGATAATCTCTATGTGGGCAAAACCACACGACAACTTAGAGAGAGGGTACTTGAGCACCTAGGCAACATGTAACCATGTAACATCAAATGCTTTAGCTAATCATGCCTTATTGTTTACAGGACACAATTCTTTTAAATTCAGAGTTTTACAACATTTGCATTTCCATATTAGAAAAGGTGATTTTAATAATGTTGTTGAGATGTGTGAGCTAAAATGGATTATTTCTTTGCATGCATATAAATACACAGGACTTAATAGTGGTGTCTCCATTAAACCAGCCCTACTGAGTAGGCGGTGATATAAGTTACATCACTTTGTTCAATTGGTCTTTTTTAATTCGTTTTAGTTGATTGGTTGTGCTATATTTTAAATCTCTCTGTGTTTCAACATACCTTTGTATTTGGCCTGATGAAGCAATAACCCTGCAAAAGCGCTAACCTTTTTAATAAAACAGTTTTTTATACATTCTTGGTGGTGAGCAGAAGTTTATCCTGCTTAGACCATGTTGGTTGACGCTCAATTATTTTTCTCAGTTTAGTATACAGTGCCTTCAATGACTGAGATATTATACAACGCCATCTATGGACAGATATTGTACAACATCTTCAGTGACTGAGATATTATACAATGCCGTCAGTTGCTGAGATAGTATACAGTGCCATCAATGACTGAGATAATACACAGTGCCTTCAGTAACTGCGATAGTCAACAACATTTTCAGTGATGAGATAGTATACAATGTCTTCAATGACTTCAGATAGTATACAATGCCTTCTGTGACTGGGATAGAATACAACGCCATCTATAACTAAAATAGTTTACAGTGCTTCAGTGACTGAAACAGTATACAATGCCATCTATGACTGAGATGGTATACAGCACCTTCAGTGATGAGATTGCATACGATGTCATCAATGACTGAGAAAGTATACAATTCCTTCAATGACTGAGATACTATACAATGCCACCTATGGCAAAGATAGTATACAATGCCTTCAGTAACTATGATAGAATACAATGCCTTCAATGACTGTGGTAGTATAAAACTCCTTCAATGACTGAGTTAGTATAACGTGCCTTCAATGACTGAGATAGTACACAATGCCTTCAGTGACTGAGATAGTAAACAGTGCCTTCAATGACTGAGATAGTATACAATGCCTTCAATAACTGAGATTGTATACAATGCTATCTATGACTGAAATAGGACACAACAACTTCAATGACTGAGATAGTATAAAATGTTTTCAAAGACTGAGAAAGCATGCAATGCCTTCAGTAGCTGCGATTGTATACACTGCCTTCAGTGACTGAGATAGTATACAGTGCCTTCAGTGACTGAGATAGTGTACAATGCCTTCAATGACTGAGATAGTATACAATGCCATCTACACCTGAAATAGTAAATAGTGTCTTCAGTGACTGAGATAGTATACAACGCCATCTATGACAGAGATAGTATACTTTTCCTTCAGTGACTGAGATAATATAACATATTTTCAATGACTGAGATAGTGTATAGTGCCTTCAATAACTGAGATTGTATGCAACACTATCTACGACTGAGATAGGTACAACACCTTCACTGACTGAGACAGTATACAATGCCTACAGTGACCTGGATAGAATACAGTGCCATCTATGACTGAAATAGTATACAATGCCTTCAGAGGCTAAGATAGTATACAATGACATCTAGGTCTGAGATAATGTACAATGTTTTCAGTGACTGAGATAGTATGCAGTGCCTTAAATGACTGAGATAGTACGCGACGTCTTCATTGAACGAGACAGGATACATCGCTTTCAGTGACTGAGATAGTATACAATGCCTTCAGTGACTGGGATAGGATACAATGCCTCCAGTGACTGGGAGAGAATACAATGCCATCTATAACTAAAGGTTTACAGTGCTTCAGTGACAAACAGTATACAATGCCATCTGTGACTGAAATGGTATACACCACCCTCAGTGATGAGATAGTATACAATGCCTTCAATGACTGAGATAGTATACAATGCCTTCAATGACTGAGATAGTATACAATGCCTTCAGTGACTGAGATAGTACACAATGCCTTCAGTGACTGAGATAGTATACAATGCATTCAATGACTGAGATAGTATACAATGCCTTCAGTGACTGAGATAGTATACAATGCCTTCAGTGACTGAGATAGTATACAATACCTTCAGTGACTGAGATAGTATACAATGCCTTCAGTGACTGAGATAGTATACAATGCCTTCAATGACTGAGATAGTATACAATGCCTTCAATGACTGAGATAGTATACAATGCCTTCAGTGACTGAGATAGTATACAATGCCTTCAATGACTGAGATAGTATACAATGCCTTCAGTGACTGAGATAGTATACAATGCCTTCAGTGACTGAGATAGTATACAATGCCTTCAGTGACTGAGATAGTATACAATGCCTTCAGTGACTGAGATAGTACACAATGCCTTCAGTGACTGAGATAGTACACAATGCCTTCAATGACTGAGATAGTATACAATGCCTTCATTGAATGAGACAGGATACATCGCCTTCAGTGACTGAGATAGTATACAATGCCTTCAGTGACTGGGATAGGATACAAAACTATATATGACTGAAAAAGTATATAATTTCTTCAGTGACTGAGATAATATACAACACCATCTATGACTAAGGTAGTATACAACACTTTCAGTGATGAGATAGTATACAATGCCTTCAATGACTTCAGATAGTATACAATGCCTCCAGTGACTGGGAGAGAATACAATGCCATCTATAACTAAAGGTTTACAGTGCTTCAATGACAAACAGTATACAATGCCATCTGTGACTAAAATGGTATAAACCACCGTCAGTGATGAGATTGTATACAGTGCCTTCAGTGACTGAGATAGTATACAATGCCTTCAGTGACTGAGATAGTATACAATGCCTTAAGTGACTGAAATAGTACACAATGCCTTCAGTGACCGACATAGTATACAACACCATCTATGACTGAGATAGTAAACAGTGCCTTCGGTGACTGAGATAGTAGACAATGCCTTCAGTGACTGAGATAATATACAACACCATCTATGACTAAGGTAGTATACAGTGCCTTCAATGACTGAGATAGTATACAATGCCTTCAATGGCTGAGATAGTATACAATGCCATCTATGACTGAGATAGTATACAATGCCTTCAGTGACTGAAATAGTGCACAATGCCTTCAGTGACTGAGATAGCATACAACTCCTTCAATGACTGAAATAGTACACAATGCTTTCAGTGACTTCAGATAGTAGGCAGTGCCTTGAATGACTGAGATAGTGCACAATGTCTTCATTGAATGAGACAGGATACATCGCCTTCAGTGACTGAGATAGTATACAATGCCTTCAGTGACTGAGATAGTATGCACTGCCTTCAGTGACTGAGATAGTATACAGTGCCTTCAGTGACTGAGATAATATACAATGCCATCTATGACTAAGGTAGTATACAATGCCTTCAATGACTGAGATGGTATACAATGCCATCTATGACTGAGATAGTATACAATGCCTTCAGTGACTGAGATAGTATACAACACCTTCAATGACTCAGATAGTATATGATGCCTTCAGTGACTTCAGATAGTATACAATGCCTCCAGTGACTGGGATAGAATATAACACCATCTATAACTAAAGGTTTACAGTGCTTCTTTGACAGTATACAATGCCATGTATGACCGAGATGGTATACACCATCTTCTGTGATGAGATTGTATACAATGTCTTCAGTGACTGAGATAGTATACAATGCCTTCAGTGACTGCAATAGAATACAATACCTTCAATGACTGAGATAGTATACAATGCCTTGAGTGACTGAGACAGTACTAAATGCATTTAGTACTTAATAAATAAGCATCTGTCCAGGAATGTCTAAGGGTCAGCTCCCGGTGTTTTCTCCTGTCTACCTGATGAATCTGGGCATCTTGGGCAGTGCAGCAATTGCCTCATGTACACAGACAACCCTCTCCTCCTAACACCCCTACAACCTGTGGGAGATGCACTTATATAACCAAACTGGAAGCAAAGCTCTCTTCACCCAAGACTGGACTAGACAGTCATGAGGAGAAGGTAAACACTTGCACCACACTCATCACATAGTCCCTCAAAACCTACACCACCAAAACACACACATAGAAACACAAAACACAAACCTGCATTCGCTCAGGCTCTCAAAAAAATATACCCAAGCAACAGGGATTTCCAAAGCAGAAACGCAAGCAAACTCCACTCCCCCAACGCAAACCAAATGACACATAGCCCACAAACGTATTGTGCCACTCAACTACAACAACCCATAAGGCATAACAACGTACCCGACACTCTAGTCATAGGTGACCCTATAGTCAGGCACACTGATGTTCCACTTATTAGGCTAAACAAGGAGAAAGTTACTGTCAGGTGGCAGGATCTGCCACATAATGCATGCACTGAGGTCATTCCACAACAAATACAAATATGACTGCCATTGTCCATGTTGGTGTGAATGACCTGAGATGTACCTCCCTGGACTACATAAAACGAGACATGGAGGAGCTGTCTGATCTTGTAGCCCAGGCAGGTACGACCCTAGCCCTGAGTAGCATCATGCCATCACCCAGAATGATACCACAGTACAAGGACAAAATAATTGACTTCAACAATTGGCTAAGCTTCTGGTGTCATTGTCATTCTAAGGGGATCCAGTATCTGTCTGCCTGGGATGACATGATCGACAAACTAGAATGCTTTGCCAGAGATGGCCTGCACCTGTCGCCCCTGGGATTCTGGATACTGGCTAAGGCTCTAGCCAACCCTATAGTGTCTTTTTTAGGCAAGGTTCAAATGACAAAGAATCTGCAGGTATTGCTACTCAATGCTAGAAGTCTAAACCTCAAAGTGCACTCTCTCGAGGCACTCCTTAAAATGGAGAACATCAACATCTGTGCAGTGACAGAGACCTGGTTCAAGGCTCCAGAGAGTACCCCTGCATTACCAGGCTATAATTCATACCACACCTTTTGGCCAACAAACCTGGACCGAAACACTAAAGGTGGAGGAGTGTCCATATTCATTAAGGATATCCACACCTCCAAGCTAGTTGCTCAGCATAATGCATCCGAGATTATCCAAGTGCAACTAACTCTGGACAAGACTGCAATCCAAATTGTAGCTTGCTACAGATCCCCCACCATGCCACAGGATTCCCACTACTCATTTCTTGATGCACTGGAAAATAGTAGGGTAGAACCTAACACCCTAATAATGGGCAGTGTCAACTACCCCGCCATTACCTGGGAATACTACTCATGTACCAACTCTTATGCTTATCGTTTTCTGGAATTCATAAATTCGAACACCTTGGCTTAACTTATCCACACCCCCACCAGAGGCAGCAATATCCTATACCTAGTCAAAACCAACATGGGCAACTGGTGTTCCACACCAGAGGTCAATTCCTTGGTCAGATCTGACCAGCCACATCACACCCCCACCCCCCATTAGGGAAACCACCATAAAAAATGACTCCAAACCCATCTTCACACTTATTAAGACAGAAGTGGCAAACTTCATGACACCCATGCTGACGGACAATAGAGGTATGACTGATGAATCCTATACAATTGCACTTTGTAAGCACTTACACGAGAGCATGGATCGTGCAATCCCTAACAGAACCAAGATGCTATCCTCCTGGCCCCCTGCCATAAACAAACTCTAGTACAGAAGAAAGAAACTGTTGCAAAAAAGAGTAAAATCCCATGATTGGAGGAACTCTGGTCAGCCTCAGTAAGAAGCTGAGATCCCTCATAAAATCCTCCAAAGCTAGTTACGAAAACAAAATCACCACTGATTCTAAAGACAACCCCAAAGCATTCTATAGCTATGTCAAGAATCTCAATGCCAGCACTCAGATCTGCTCTGAGTTACAGCACAATGGCACTAAATATACAGAACCAACTGATATTGCCAAAATCCTGGCTGATAGGTTCAGTGCTAACTTTACCCCTCTCTCATCCCCTAAAGGGCCCATCTCTATATTGGAAGAATGCAAGGTTCCTGTAATCACAGCTGCACAGGTAAAAAAAACACTCTCTAAAGCCAAGAACACAGCATCCATGGGACCTGACAACATCCCAGGCTGCATTCTGCATGAATTACAGAATGAACGGGCACCTCACCTAAGTACCATGTTCAATCTTAGCCTCACATCAGGCTTTGTGCCCACTGAATGGTGCACAGTAACGGTTATCTAACTCCACAAAGGGGGAGCCACCACAGACCCCAGGAACTACCACCCCATTAGCCTGACGAGCCTGGTCTGCAAGGCTATGGAACGTATCATCATGGAATTTATAAACAATGACATTGGTAATCTCCAAACTCTGGATCCTACCCAGTTCAGGTTTGCAAAAGGCAGATAATGTCTCTTAAACCTGATAGACTTCTTTGAAGCAGTCACCAAAGCCATAAATGAGGGTATGGTGGCTCACACAGCCTATCTAGAATTCATCAAGGCTGTCAACACCATCCCCCACTCTGGAATTATAGATAAACTCAATAAACTAGGTCCCAATGTCACAAGATGGGTTGCCAACTGGCTCACTGACAGAACCCACACTGTGAAAGTAGCAGACTCTAAATCCAACTTCAGTCCAGTGACAAGTGGAGTACCACAGGGTTCAGTCCTAGGTCCTCTCCTGTTTGGTATTTACTTCAATGAAGTACAGACTATCACAGAAGGTCTTTGGCTAATGAAGTTTGCAAATGACTGCAAACTAGGAGCCATAATCAAAACTCCTAATGATGTGGACATCCTACAAAAGGACCTCACTGAGGCAGATGCCTGGTGTCAAAGCCATGGCCTCAAGCTCAATGCCAAAAAGTGCATTGTCATCCCTTTTGGTAAAATCTCTGTACCCATGAACTACCACATACACAGTAGTCTACTTAGCTCAGAAAGTGTGATGAGAGACCTTGGGACACAGGTGGACAGTAGTCTCTCCTTTGATAATCGCATCACCACAGTAGTCAGGAAATCATTCTATGTGGCACACCTCATCACAAAAGGTTTCTCATCCAGGAAAAAGAGGTCATTGTTCCCCTCTACTCATCACTCATTAGACCCATTATAGAGTACAACGCCCCTTTTGGCATGTACCTCACAAGACATCTACAACAACTGGAAAGGCCACAGAAATACCTCACAAAGAGGATTACCGGCCACAATGCCTTCAGTAATTCAGATAATATACAATGTCATCTATGACTTAGATAGTATACAATGCCTTCAGTGACTGAGATACTATACAATGCCTTCAGTGACTGAGATACTATACAATGCCTTCAGTGACTGAGATAGTACACAATGCCTTCAGTAACTGAGATAATATACAATGTCATCTATGACTTAGATAGTATACAATGCCTTCAGTGACTGAGATACTATACAATGCCTTCAGTGACTGAGATAGTACACAATGCCTTCAGTAACTGAGATAATATACAATGTCATCTATGACTTAGATAGTATACAATGCCTTCAGTGACTGAGATACTATACAATGCCTTCAGTGACTGAAATAGTATACATTGCCTTCAGTGACTGAGATAGTATACAATGCCTTCAGTGACTGAGATAGTATACATTGCCTTCAGTGACTGAGATAGTATACAATGCCTTCAGTGACTTCAGATAGTAGGCAGTGCCTTGAATGACTGAGATAGTGCACAACGTCTTCATTGAATGAGACAGGATACATCGCCTTCAGTGACTGAGATAGTATACAATGCCTTCAGTGACTGAGATACTATACAATTCCTTCAGTGACTGAGATAGTGTACAATGCCTTCAGTGACTGAGATACTATACAATGCCTTCAGTGACTGAGATACTATACAATTCCTTCAGTGACTGGGATAGTATACAATGCCTTCAGTGACTGAGATACTATACAATGCCTTCAGTGACTGAGATACTATACAATGCCTTCAGTGACTGAGATAGTATACAATGCCTTCAGTGACTGAGATACTATACAATGCCTTCAGTGACTGAGATAGTATACAATGCCTTCAGTGACTGAGATACTATACAATGCCTTCAGTGACTGAGATAGTATACAATGCCTTCAGTGACTGAGATAGTATACAATGCCTTCAGTGACTGAGATAGTATACAATGCCTTCAGTGACTGAGATAGTATACAATGCCTTCAGTGACTGAGATAGTATACAATGCCTTCAGTGACTGAGATACTATACAATGCCTTCAGTGACTGAGATACTATACAATGCCTTCAGTGACTGAGATACTATACAATGCCTTCAGTGACTGAGATACTATACAATGCCTTCAGTGACTGAGATACTATACAATGCCTTCAGTGACTGAGATAGTACACAATGCCTTCAGTGACTGAGATAGTATACAATGCCTTCAGTGACTGAGATACTATACAATGCCTTCAGTGACTGAGATACTATACAATGCCTTCAGTGACTGAGATACTATACAATGCCTTCAGTGACTGAGATAGTATACAATGCCTTCAGTGACTGAGATACTATACAATGCCTTCAGTGACTGAGATAGTATACAATGCCTTCAGTGACTGAGATACTATACAATGCCTTCAGTGACTGAGATAGTATACAATGCCTTCAGTGACTGAGATACTATACAATGCCTTCAGTGACTGAGATAGTATACAATGCCTTCAGTGACTGAGATAGTATACAATGCCTTCAGTGACTGAGATACTATACAATGCCTTCAGTGACTGAGATAGTATACAATGCCTTCAGTGACTGAGATACTATACAATGCCTTCAGTGACTGAGATAGTATACAATGCCTTCAGTGACTGAGATACTATACAATGCCTTCAGTGACTGAGATAGTATACAATGCCTTCAGTGACTGAGATAGTATACAATGCCTTCAGTGACTGAGATACTATACAATGCCTTCAGTGACTGAGATAGTATACAATGCCTTCAGTGACTGAGATACTATACAATGCCTTCAGTGACTGAGATAGTATACAATGCCTTCAGTGACTGAGATACTATACAATGCCTTCAGTGACTGAGATAGTATACAATGCCTTCAGTGACTGAGATAGTATACAATGCCTTCAGTGACTGAGATAGTATACAATGCCTTCAGTGACTGAGATACTATACAATGCCTTCAGTGACTGAGATAGTATACAATGCCTTCAGTGACTGAGATAGTATACAATGCCTTCAGTGACTGAGATACTATACAATGCCTTCAGTGACTGAGATAGTACACAATGCCTTCAGTGACTGAGATAGTATACAATGCCTTCAGTGACTGAGATACTATACAATGCCTTCAGTGACTGAGATAATATACAATGCCTTCAGTGACTGAGATACTATACAATGTCATCTATGACTTAGATAGTATACAATGCCTTCAGTGACTGAGATAGTATACAATGCCTTCAGTGACTGAGATAGTATACAATGCCTTCAGTGACTGAGATAGTATACAATGCCTTCAGTGACTGAGATAGTATACAATGCCTTCAGTGACTGAGATAGTACACAATGCCTTCAGTGACTGAGATAGTACACAATGCCTTCAGTGACTGAGATAGTATACAATGCATTCAATGACTGAGATAGTACACAATGCCTTCAGTGACTGAGATAGTATACAATGCCTTCAGTGACTGAGATAGTATACAATGCCTTCAGTGACTGAGATAGTATACAATGCCTTCAGTGACTGAGATAGTATACAATGCCTTCAGTGACTGAGATAGTGTACAATGACTTAGACACTGAGATAGAGATCTTGGCTTCACTGTATCTACCATCCTTCTTGATCTCTCTAAGGCCTTCGACACTATCTTTCATAACCTTCTTCTTACTAAACTAGATAACCTAAACCTCTCACCCTCTTCCCTCAAATGGTTTACCAGCTATCTCTCCAATAGGCAACAAGCAGTCAAATGGAAAAAGGCCACACCTCCTCCTTCCTCGACACCCCCACAGGTCTCCCTCAAGGTACCATACTGGGACCCCTTCTCTTCAATATTTTCATTAATGACTTTTACCACTCCATCCCTCTTACTAGCGTTATCCAATATGCAGATAATTCCACAATCATCTGTGCTGCCCCATCCATCCCAACTCTTTTAAAACTAACTCAAGATGCCTTCTCTACCACAGAGCAATGGATGAAAGACAACCATCTTGCACTCAATGCTAGTAAAACTAAACTTATGATTTTTACCTCCTCCAAAACCAAGAACTTCGATCAAAATTAATTCAACACCTCTTGAACTGGTATCCGAAGCCAAACTACTAGGAGTTCAAATCGACAACAGGCTTAAATTCAACTCCCATCTACTACTAAACATTAAAAAAACACCAAACAATTGGTATGCTCTACCGACAAAATCAGTTTCTCACCTCAACTACCAAATTTACTCTCTCTACTACATTTCTCTTACCCTCCCTTCTCTATGGAGCCCCCATTCTAACAAATCTACAATCATCTCTCAAAACCAAACTGTCTTCTTGCTACAATAAAATTGCCAGATTGGCCACTAGCAACAAATCATCAACACATCACTGTGAATCTCTCAACAAACTAAACTGGCTAGAACTACCAAACTACCTATCCTACATTCAGCTCACCTATGCCCATAAACTCATCTTCCAGTCTTCCCTCTGTCCCTCCCTCGCCACTACCTTTAAAATGCACCACACACAAAGAATTCTCAGATCTAATAATCAAAACCTTATAGAAGTTTACCAACCACTCCACCCCCCAGGACAATACCTCCTGTCACACTCTTAAACTCGCTTATGGAACTCCCTTCCCCCCTCCATTCGTACCACTACTAGCCTCCAATCCTTTAAGAAATCACTCCACTCTCATCTAACTTCCACATGGGAATGCTCCTGCTCCCATCCCTCATAACCAACACTCTACTTCATTCACCCTCTCTCTCTTCCTTTCTCAAATTCCAGATAATGAATTCTTGCCTGTCTCTAGTACCTAGTAAGTCCTGACCCTACTCCATCTAACTACCTATCCTCATTCCAACTGGAAAAAAAATATATATATATATTTGATATCATTTCCTTTGATTGAAATACTTTTGATCAGTCTGTTTACCTCTGTAATGAACCTGCAGTCTGTGTGTGTATATTAAGCTTAGTTTGTTTGCCTCTGTAATCTACATGCAATCTGTTTGTATATTAATCTTTGTGTAATATGTATTTTAGGAGCTTTTCTCCCCAGGACTCCATTGAAAATGGGTTCATTAGGCCCAATGGACTATCCTGGTTAAACAACTGCAAATAAATAAATAAATAAATAGTATACAGTACCTTCAATGACTGAGATAGTATGCAACTCCATCTATGACTGAGATAGTATACAATGCCTTCATTGACTGAGATAGTATACATTGCCTTCAGTGACTGAGACAGTATACAACGCCATCTATGACTGAGATAGTATATAGTGCCTTCAATGACTGAGATAGTACACAGTGCCATCTATGACTGAGATAGTATACACTGCCTTCAGTGACTGAGATAGTATACAATGCCTTCAATGACTGAGATAGTACACAGTGCCTTCAATGACTGAGAAAGTATACATCGCCTTCAGTAACTGAGATAGTATACAATGCCTTCAGTGCCTGAGATAGTATACAATGCCATCTATGACTAAGATAGTATAGAATGCCTTAAGTGATGAGATAGTATACAATGCATTCAATGACTGAGATAGTAGACAACACCTTCAGTGACTGAGATAGCATAATGTGCCTTCAGTGACTGAGATAGTAAACAATGCCATATATAATCGAGATAGTATACAATGCCTTCAGTGACTGAGATAGTACACAATGCCATCTATGACTGAGATAGTATACAATGCCTTCAATGATCAAGATAGTACACAGTGCCTTCAGTGACTGAGATAGTGTACAATGCTTTCATTGACTGAGATAGGATACAATGCCTTCAGTGACTGAGATAATATACAATGCCATCTATGATCGAGATAGTATACAAGGCCTTCAGTGACTGAGATAGTATACAATGCCATCTATGACTGAGATAGTATACAATGCCTTCAATGATTGAGATAGTACACAGTGCCTTCAGTGACTGAGATAGTATACAATGCCTTCAGTGACTGAGATAGTAAACAGTGCCTTCAGTGACTGAGATAGTATACAATTCCTTCAGTGATTGAGATAGTAAACAATGCCTTCAGTGACTGAGATAGTGTACAATGCCATCTATGACTGAGATAGTATACAATGCCTTCAATGATTGAGATAGTACACAGTGCCTTCAGTGACTGAGATAGTATACAATGCCTTCAGTGACTGGGATAGTAAACAGTGCCTTCAGTGACTGAGATAGTATACAATTCCTTCAGTGATTGAGATAGTAAACAATGCCTTCAGTGACTGAGATAGTATACAATGCCATCTTTGGTTGAGATAGTAAACAATGCCTTCAGTGACTGAGATAGTATACATCACCTTCAATGACTGAGATAGTACACAATGCCTTCAGTGACTGAGATAGTATACAACACTTTCAATGACTGAGATGTCCGACAAACCGATTTAAATAAAATGAAATTTTGCTATAACAAGATCGCCAAGTTTGCTACTGAAGCCTCATATAGCTTCCACTACTGGTCTATCCCTTAAGCAGCTCAACTGGCTGAAATTGCCTCACATCCTACTACTCAATCAACTATCTATAGCACACAAACTTTACTACTTTCCTGATAGAACCCCAGCCCTTCGACAACTAATACAGCCCCACTTACCTTCCAGAGCCTTACGCTCTAGTAATCAGCACCTAATAACATCAAACACAAAAACGATGCTGGGAAATCCCTGTTTGCCAGTAACATTGCCAACAACTGGAACTCATTACCAAATTAAATAACTTCTACCACCTCCAATTCACTTCAAAAAACTCCTAAAAATCACTATCTAAATAACTGGCTATGTTCATGTAACTCCCCAGGATAATCCACGCTAAGAAATTGTTTCAGAATTTCAGCTATGGATACAATAGACAATCTCGACATACTGAAATGTTGAAATTCGGTATGTCAAGACTGAATAGTGGAAAGTGCAGTTAACCGAAACTACACTATGCCAAATCCGCAAATGTTGAATCCGTCATTATCGTGGTGTCATGTTCGTGACGTGTGGTGCAGTTTGTGGATGTATCTGGGATTTCAGGTAAGTATTGTGTGTTTGAGGATAATGGGTAGGGATTTTAGTGTGTGTGTGTGTGTGTGTGTGTGTGTGTGTGTGTGTGTGTGTGTGTGTGTGTGTGTGTGTGTGTGTTTGTGTGTTTAGTGTGACCTCAGAGTTAGAATATATAAGTAGGGGGTGGGGGTGCAGGGGGGCTTGCCCCCTGCTTATAGGTAGGTTGTGTGTTTGTGTGTGTTGTTATTTTTTTTTAGTTAGGTAGGTGTATGTGTGTGTGTGAATGGTTGTGATTATAGTGTTCATGACAGTGGGTTTTTGTGTATGTGGTTTTTCGACTATAGTGAATCCTCAGCTACATATACATAGTATCACATGGTTTACTGTATAACTTGTTAATCTCTGCAACATTGTTTGTACTGATGTATGTAAAAGTTATTACATAGTATTACATGGTTTACTGTATAACTTGTTAATCTCTGCTACACTGTTTTTACTGATGTATGTAAACGTTATTACATAGTATCACATGGATTATAGTATAACTTGTTAATATCTGCTACATTGTTTTTACTGATGTATGCAAAAGCTATTGCATAGTATCACGTAGGTTCATAGGTAGATACTAGGCTATCTGCCCTAAGGCATTTATAAGCCTAGCCAGAGTGCATTTGGCTTCCGCCTCCCTATTAGATTAGCCTACTGTGCCTCTGTAAAGTAGGTCACAGAAGGTACCCTTTTAAGATTAGGTTACTGTGCCTCTGTCTAGCAGGGACACAGAAGAGATCCCAGGGATGAATTTGTGATTTCCCATCCACACGTCAAGATTTCGCTTGAAGATGGTGAGAGAGGGGCTATGCCTAACATGAATTGGGATTCTATTCCAGAGTGAGGGGAGCCTCTGGGAAATGAATCTGTCCCTCCAGCATGTCCTATTTATTTTTGTGCTGAGGTTTAGGTCCCTGGAGCATGTAGCTCTAAGGGACTTGGATTTTTTGAGGTGGAGCATGTCCATTAATTCTGGATTTGACATGGCTTTGTACATCAGGCATAGATCGCCTCTGAGTAGGCGGTAAACAACTGAGTAGAGCTGGAGTTTCTTTAGTCGAGCTGCATAGGACATCTGTTTGTAGCCCATGATCCTCTTGGTGAGGTACTTTTGGGGTCTCTCCAGTTGCTGCAGGTGTCGGGTAAGGTACATCCCAAAAGGGGCATTATATTCAATTATGGGCCTGATGAGTGATGAGTAGAGGGGGACAATGACCTCTCCTGATCTAGATGCGAACTCTTTCATGATAAGGTAGGCTATATAGAAGGTCTTTCTAACCACTTTGGCAATGTGATTATCAAAGGAGAGATTACTATCTACGTTGGTCCCCAAATCTCTAATTACTTCTTCCGTATTTAATTGAATACCACCTATGTGGTAATTTGTGGGCACCTTGTTTTTCCCAAAGTGGATGACTATGCACTTTTTAGCATTTAACTTAAGGCTGTGGCTCTGGCATCAAGCATCCGTCTCTGTGAGTCCCTTTTGGAGGATGCTTGTGTCAGTTGGAGATTCGATTATGGCCCCCAGTTTGCAGTCATCTGTGAACTTTGTCAGCCATAATCCCCCCGTGTTAGCCTGAACCTCAGAGAAGTATATACCGAACAAGAGAGGTCCCAGAACTGAGCCCTGTGGGACGCCACTTGTGACTGGTTTGGATTCTGACATGGCACCTGCAATTCTGACTATGTGGGTTCTATCTCTGGGCCAGTTTGCAACCCATTTTGTGATATAGGGTTTGATATTTATGCTGGTAAACTTATTTATGATGCCCGAGTGGGGTATTGTGTCAAAGGCTTTTGCGAGGTCCAGGTAGGCTGTGTGGACTACCTTGCCCTCATCTATGGCTTTGGTAACTGTTTCAAAGAAATCAACTAGGTTTAAGAGGCAAGATCTGCCCTTAACAAAGCTGAATTGGGTAGGGTCCAGTGTCTGGAGGCTCCCAATGTCTTTGTTTATGAGTTCCATGATAATACGCTCCATAGCTTTACAGACCAGACTAGTCAGGCTTATGGGGTGATAGTTTCTGGGGTCCGTTGTGGCACCACCTTTGTGGAGTGGGACCACTGTAGCAGTATGCCATTTTTGGGTACATATCCTGTAGTAAGGCTAAGTTTGAACAGTGACTTAATGTGAGGGTTCAGTTCTTCTTGGAGCTCGTGTAAGACACAGCCTGGGACACCGTCCAGTCCCATAGATGCTGTGTTTTTTGCTTTGGAGAGGGCAGCAGCTTTCACCTGTGCATCTGTGATGTCAGGGAGGTTACATTCAGTTGGGATAGGCATTTGCTCCTTTGGGGGGAAGGGGGGGAGAAGTTTGTGCCGAATCTGTCTGCCAGGATGTTGGCTATGTCTGTAGGTTTGGTATATTTTGTGCCATTATGCAACAATTCACAGCATATCTGGGAGTTTCTGCCCATGTTCCTGACATCACTAAAGAAGGCCTTGTGATTATCTTTAGTGTCTAGGGCAATTTTTCTTTCGAAACTGGCCTTTGATGATTTTATGAGGGATCAAAGTTTCTTGCTAATACTGATCAGAGATGCCTTCCCTTTTTGGGATTTTGCTCTGTCATGTAGTAGCTTACTCCTTCTGTTGGATAGCTTATTTATGACCGGGGTCCACCAGACCGGTCTCCTGTTTTTGGAGGAATGCGTCTTGGTTTTATTAATGATAGCACGATTCATGCATTCCTGCAGGTGCTCATAGAATGCATTTGTAAAGGATTTTGTGGATTGGGCTGTATTATCCTCTGGCCCAGGGGCTTTGAAGGATTCCACCTCAGTCTTGAGAAGTGCAAAGTTGGCTTTTGAGAAATTCTTTACAGTGATTTCCTTGGCTGGGGGTGGGGACGGGATATGGATGTCCGGGGAAATTTGTTTATGGTTTGATCTTACCAATGAGGGGTTTACCTCTGGTGTGGAACATAGAGTCCCCATGTTGGTGATGACCAGGTCCAATATGTTGTTCCCTCTTGTGGAAGTGGTGACCAGTTGTTCCATTGCGTTAGAGTTTATAAATTCAAGGAACCGTTGGGCGAGGGTGTTTGGGCTTGAGTAGTTTTCCCAGTCAATGTTTGGGTAGTTGAAGTCACCCAATAACATAGTGTTTGGAGAGACCTTGATATTGTCCAGTGTTCTCAGGAATGCCAAGTGGGGTTCCTGTAATAGGGAGGGCATTCTGTAGCAGGCTACAAACTGAGAGGCAGTTTTGCCCACTGTTAGTTGCACATGGATGGTTTCCGATGCTTCGTGCATTGCCACTAACCTGGAGGTGCAGGTATCTTTGACTATAGATACTCCCCCTCCTTTTGTGCTTCGGTCCGAGTTTTGGGGCCGAAACGCATGGTATGAGTTATAACCTGGTAGTGCTGGGGTGCTCTCAGGATCCTTGAACCAGGTTTCTGTTACTGCACAGACATCGATTTTCTCCATACTGAGGAGAGCCTCAAGTGTGTGCATCTTGAGGTTTAGACTTCTGGCATTGAGTAGCATTACCTTTAGTTTTTTTATCCTTGGTTTGTCTATGGAGGTTGGTTTGTCCTTTGACCCTTGCCCAAAAAAGGCACTATGGGGGTGGCAAGAGCCTTGGCCAGTATACGAAAGCCTAAGGGTGACAGGTGCAAGCTGTCCCTAGCGAAGCAACGTGGCTTGTCAAGGATGTCATCCCAGGCTGACAGACACTGGATCCCCTTTGAATGACACCAATACTTTAGCCAATTGTTGAAACTGATAATTTTGTCTTTATATTGTGGCATCATTCTTGGTGAGGGCAAGATGCTACTCAAGGTCAGGGTCATACCAGCCTGGGCTACATAGTCAGAGAGCTCCTCTATGTCTATGGACAATGATGGAGTCATACTTGTACTTGCTTTGGAGTGACCTGAGTGCTTGCATTATGTGGCGGATCCTAGCACCTGACAGGCAGCTCACAGTGACCTTCTCCTTGTTCATTCTGGTGAGCGGGACGTCAGTGTGCTGGACAATAGAGTCCCCTATAACAAGTGTATTTGGTGTGTTGTTTGGCCTTAAGGGCTGTGACTGTGAGGTGCACTGATTTTGTGAGATATGTGATTTGTGGGTATTGTTGAGGGGTGGCTGTTGCTTGGATATCTGCTTAGGAAGTCTTTGCTGTTTAGGCAAATTTGTATTTAGAACCTCCGAGTATGTTTTTGTGTGTTTATGTGTTGGGTATGCAGATGCATAGATCTATGTGAGACTGGATTTGTGGTGTGGGTGGTTACCTTTTCCTCCTGACTGACTGTGCCAGTCTTGGGTTGAGAGAGCTCTTCCTCCAGTTTGGCTGTGTAACTGCATCTCTCACATGTATTAGAGTTTGCTGGAAGGAGGAGAGGGTTGTCTGTGTGCATAAGGCAATTGTAACATTGCCTCAAAATTCCCAGATTCACCAGCTGGACTGGTGAGTAACCTTGAAACTGACCCTTGGACATACCAGATTAGTATAGGGAACTGTTTTTTTACTGATCAGATTAGGGAAGGGAACTGATTTTTCACTTGATCAGGAAGGACCAATCGGGAGCCTAATACTTATGAGAAGTCAAGGAGGGCGAAGTGCCTTAGTTAGTTAGTGTTTCCTTATAAGAGCTGAGCAAGTGCAGGGCTTTAGAAAGGGAATAGAGTGATTACTTTGAGAGTTTGAACAGTTCTAAGGGAAAAAGTAAAGAGCAGACTTTGAGGAGTCTGGAATAGTTTAAACCTATTTAGGCGGTGCTGCCCGATGCTGATCACCGCGCAAAAAAAGAGTTGCAGGGTTTTAAGAGAGAGAGATCAAGGAGTTTAGAATTGACCCAAAATGGCCAATAAAACTACAGCTTCTAGGCAGTAACCATTCCTCCAGGGACAGGCAGGCTGTTCAGTGTTAACCACTCCCACTGGTGAACACAGAGACTTCCCTTTAGCCCAAGTAAGCACTGGCCTTCTAGAAACTTCCAACCAGTTCAGAACAGCAAATCTGTAACTGAACTGAACATGGATTACTGCATCTCTGCTACATTGTTTTTACTGATGTATGTAAAAGCTATTACATAGTATCACATTGATTACGGTATAATGTGTTAATCTCTGCTACATTGTACTAATGCATGTAAAAGCTATTACATAGTATCACATGGATTACTGTATAGGTTCATAGGTTCATACTAGGCTATCTGCCCTGAGGCAATTATAAGCCTAGCCCGATTCTGTATGGCTTATGCCACCCCTTGATTTGAGTATACTGTGCCCTTTTTAAGGTTTAGTTTACTGTGCCTCTGTCTAATAGTGACACGGGAGTAATCCCTGGGACAAACCTGTGATCCCCCATCCACCTATCGAGATTCTTCTTGAAGAGATTCAGTGAGGTGCTCTGCCTCACATGAACTGGAATTCTATTCCAGAGCGAAGGGAGCCTCTGGGTTATGAACCTGTCCCTCCAGCAAGTTCTATTTATTTCTGTGCTGAGGTTCAAGTCCCTCGAGCGTGTGGCTCTAAGGGATTTAGATTTACTGAGGCGGAGCATGTCCATTAATTCTGAATTTGACATAGCTTTGTATGTCAGGCATAGATCGCCTCGAAGTAGGCGGTATGCAACTGAGTAGAGCTGGAGTTTTTTTAACCGAGCAGCATATGGCATCTGTTTGAGACCCTTGATCCTCTTGGTGAGATACTTTTGGGGTCTTTCTAATTGCTGCAGGTGTCGGGTAAGGTACATCCCAAAAGGGGCATTGTATTGTATGATGGGCCTGATGATGGATGAATAAAGGGGCACGATTACCTCTCTTGATCTAGATGTGAAACCCTTCGTGATGAGGTGGGCTATGTAGAAGGTCTTTCTAACCACTTTGGCAATGTGGTTTTTAAAGGAGAGATTGCTATCAACTTGGGTCCCCAGGTCCCTAATAACTTTCTCTGTACTTAATGGGTTTCCGCTTATGTGGTAATTTGTGGGCACATTGTTTTTGCCAAAGGGTATGACTATACATTTTTTGGTATTTAGCTTTAAACCATGGCACTGGCACCAGTTATCTGTCTCTGTGAGACCTTTTTGAAGGATGTTTGTGTCAGCTGGAGAGTTGATTATGGCACCCAGTTTGCAGTCGTCTGCGAACTTGGTGAGCCATAGTCCTCCCACGTTTGCATGTACCTCGAAAAAGTATATACCAAACAAGAGTGGTCCCAGGACAGAACCCTGTGGGATGCCACTTGTGACCGGTTTCGAGTCTGACATGGCTCCAGCAACTCGCACTCTGTGAGTTCTGTCTTTGAGCCAGTTTGCGACCCATCTTGTGAAATAGGGGGTTATATATAAGCTGGATAGCTTATCTATGATGCCCAAGTGGGGTATTGTGTCAAATGCCTTTGCAAGGTCCAGATAGGCTGTGTGGACTACCTTCCCTTCATCTATGGCTTTGGTGACTGTTTTGAAGAAGTCATCCAGGTTCAAAAGGCAGGATCTGCCCTTGACAAAGCCAAACTGGGTAGGATCTAGTGTCTGTAGGTCCCCAATGTCTTTGTTTATGAGCTCCATGATGATCCTCTCCATAGCCTTGCAGACTAAGCTAGTCAGGCTTATGGGGCGATAGTTTCTAGGGTCCGTAGAGAGTTTCTAGGGTCCGTAGAGGCTCCACATTTGTGGAGTGGGACCACTGTTGCTGTACGCCATTCTGTGGGCACATATCCTGTAGTGAGGCTGAGATTGTATAGCTGTTTTATTTGAGGGATTAGTTCCTCTTGAAGTTTATGTAAGACACAACCTGGGACGCCATCTGGTCCCATGGAAGTAGTGTTTTTTGCTTTGGAGAGGGAAGCCTTCACCTGAGCATCAGAGATGTTTGGGAAGCAGCCCTCTGCTGGGATAGATACTTGCTCTTTTGGGGGGGAGAGGGTGGAGAAGTTTGCACTGAACCTGTCTGCCAGGATATTGGTGATGTCTGTGGGTTCAGTGTATTTTTTGTCATTTAGAATCAACTCAGAACAAGTCTGGGAGTTGCATCCCAGGTTTCTAACATAACTGAAAAAAGCCTTATGATTGTCTTTGGTGTCCTGTGCAATTTTTCTCTCGAAGCTGGCCTTGGAGGATTTTATGCGGGATCGTAATTTTTTGCTAGTACTGATCAGAGATGACTTCCCTATTAGGGATTGTGCTCTATCATGTAGTAGCTTCCTCCTTCTGTTGTACAGTTTATTTATGGCAGGGGTCCACCAAACTGGACGCCTGCCTTTGGATGATTGGGTCTTAGTTTTGTTTGGGATAGCATGATCCATGCATTCCTGGAGATGTCCATAGAATGTGTTTATACAGGATTATGCAGTTTGGGCCATAGTTTCCACTGGCCCTGGGGCCTTGAAGGATTCCACTTCAGTTTTGAGAAGTGAGAAGTTTGCTTTTGAGAAGTTTTTCACTGTGGTTTTCTGGGCTGGGGGTGGGGTCGGGATGTGGACATCCAGTGAAATTAATTTATGGTCTGATCTTACCAATGAGGGATATACTTCTGGTGTGGAGCATAGAGTCCCCATGTTGGTAATGATCAGGTCTAGTATGTTGTCCCCTCTTGTGGGAGTGGTGACTAGTTGTTCCATAGCATTTGAGTTTATAATTTCCAGGGACCTTTGGGCTAAGGTGCTGGGGCTTGAGTAGTGCTCCCAGTCAATGTTTGGGTAGTTGAAGTCGCCCAATATAATGGTGTTTGGAGAGATCTTCATGTTCTCCAATGTTTTCAGGAAAGCCGAGTGGGATTCCTGACTTTGAGAGGGTGTTCTGTTGGATACTATAAACTGAAAAGCAGTCGTGCCCACTGTTAGTTGCACATGGATGGTCTCTGATACTTCGCGCAATGCCACTAACCTGGAGGTGTGGATATCCTTGATAAATATGGAAACTCCCCCTCCTTTTGTGGTTCGGTCTGAGTTTTAGGGCCGAAAAGCATGATATGAGGTATAGCCTGGTAGTGCTGAGGTGCTCTCTGGAGCCCTGAACCAGGTTTCTGTCACTGCACAGATATTGATGTTCTCCATACTGAGGAGAGCTTCGAGTGCGTGCATCTTGAGGTTAAGACTTTTGGCGTTTAGCAGCATTACCCTTAGTTTCTTGTTCATTGTGCTGTCTGTGGGGGTGGGTTTGACTTTTGAGCCTTGCCTAAAAAAGGCACTATGGGGGTGGCAAGAGCCTTTGCCAATATCCAAAAGCCCAGTGGTGACAGGTGCAAGCCGTCCCTAGCGAAGCAACGTGGCTTGTCAAGCATGTCATCCCAGGCTGACAGACACTGGATCCCCTTTGAATGACACCAAAATTTTAGCCAATTGTTAAAATCGATCATTTTGTCTTTGTACTGTGGCATCATTCTAGGTGAGGGTAAGATGCTGCTCAAGGTCAGGGTCATACCAGCCTGGGCTACATGATCAGAGAGCTCCTCTATGTCTCTTTTCATGTAGTCCAGGGAGGTACGTCTCAGGTCATTCACACCAGCATGTACAATGACTGAGTCATATTTGTATTTGCTTTGGAGTGACCTGAGTGCTTGCGTTATGTGGCGGATCCTAGCACCCGACAGAGAGCTCACCGTGACCTTCTGTTTATTCAGCCTGGTGAGCGGGACGTCAGTGTGTCTGACAATAGAGTTACCTATTACAAGAGTATCAGGTGTGTTATTCAGCCTTAAGGGCTGTGGCTGCTTGGCACACTGACTTTTTGGGCTATGTGTAGTGCATATTTTGTTTTGAGGTAGCGTTTGCTTGGATGTCTGCTTTGGAGGTCTCTGTTGCTTAGGTAGATTTTTATTTAGAGCCTCCGAGTATGTTTTTGTGTATTTATGTGTTTGGTTCGCTGATGTGATGGGACTATGTGATACTGGGATTGTGTTGTGTCAGGTTACCTTCTCCTCCTGACTAGTTACACCAGTTTTGAGATGAGAGAGCTCAGCCTCCAGTTTGGCTAAATAGTTGCATCTCTCACATATATTTGAATCTGTTTGGAGGAGGAGAGGGTTGTCCGTGTACATGAGACAGTTGTAACATTGCCTCAAAATTCCCAGATTCACCAGCTGGACTGGAGAGGAAACCATTGACTGACCTTTGGACATGCTAGAGTAATATAGGGAAACTGAATTTAAGACGGACCAATAAAGGACAGGGTAATTGTAGAGAGTAGAAGAGTAAGTAGTGCTTATGGTTTAATAGTGCTAACTTGTAGGATTACTTAATTGGACCAGTGAAGGGCCTTAAAATGAGAATATGGTGTTTACATTGAGAGATAGAGCAGTTCTAAGGGAAAAAGTGAAGAGCAGACTTTGTGGAACCAGGAATAGTTTAAACCCAATTAGGCGGCGCTGCCTGCTGTTGCTCTATGCACAAAAACATGCAAAACCACGCAAAAGAGGGTTTTAAGAGAGGAGGATGAAGGAGTTTTGGAATTGACCCAAAATGGTCAATAAAACTGCAGTTTCAAGTCAGTAACCACTCCCACAGGGGCAGGTAGGCTGCTCAATGTTTTTCACTGCCACTGATCAACAGAGAGACTTCCCTTTAGCCCAAGCAAAAAATGGCCTCACAGAAACTTAAAAACAGTTCAAGAACAGCAAGCCTGTAACTGAACTTTTTTATATCTCAGAAAAGTGTTAAAAAAGCAAGATTTTTCTTTTTTTGTTTTTTTCTCAGAGATAGCAGAGGTTTACAAGTATTAACAAGTTATAACAGTGCAGTAAATGACCCCACACAAGAGTGCTAGGCCAAAGACAGATAAGATGCAAGTTTTGAGAACAAAACGATTTAAAAAATAAGTGCAAACAGGAAATTCAGTAAACAGCTCTAGGCTGTGCTCTAAATACAGTTACTAATGCAGAAATCAACTTTAACAAGCCAGAAAATGCTCAAAATAGGCGGCTATGCAGAAAAACTTAGCAAATAAACAGAGAAAAAATACTTAAAATCTCAAAAGTGGCTCCTTTCTTCTCTCAGCATTTTCTCCTCTTGGTGGGTGCTTCACCAACAGCCAACAAGCCTGAAAAGATGCCAAAACCACAAAGCAACCAGGTTTTAAGAGAGGAAGATGAAGGAGTTTTGGAATTGACCCAAAATGGCCAATAAAACTACAGTTTCAAGTCAGTAACCACTCCCACAGGGACAGGCAGGCTGCTCAATGTTTTTCACTGCCACTGATCAACAGAGAGACTTCCCTTTAGCCCAAGCAAAAAATGGCCTCACAGAAACTTCCAAACAGATCAAGAACAGCAAGCCTGTAACCGAACTTTTTTAAATCTCAGAAAAGTGGGGAAAAAGCAAGATTTTTTTGTTTTTTTCAGAGATAGCAGAGGTTCACAAGTATTAACAAGTTATAACAGTGCAGTAAATGACCCCACACAAGAGTGCTAGGCCAAAGACAGATAAAATGCAAGTTTTGAGAAAAAAAAACGATTTTAAAAATAAGTGCAAACAGGAAATTCAGTAAACAGCTCTAGGTTGTGCTCTAAATACAGTTACTAATGCAGAAATCAAGTTTTACAAGCCAGAAATCCTCAAAATAGGCGGCTATGCAGAAAAACTTAGCAAACAAACAGAGGAAAAATACTTAAAATCTCAAAAGTGGCTCCTTTCTTCTCTCAGCATTTTATCCTCTTGGTGGGTGCTTCACCAACAGCCAACAAGCTTGAAAAGACATATAATGTGTTAATCTCTGCTACATTGTACTGATGTATATAAAAGTTGTTACATAGTATCGCATGCATTACTGTATAACGTTAATCTCTGCTACATTGTTTGTACTGATATATGTAAAAGCTATTGTATAGCATTACATGGTTTACTGTATAACTTGTTAATCTCTGCTACATTGTTTGTACTGATGTATGTAAAATTATTACTTAGTATTACATGGTTTACTGTATAACTTGTTACTCTCTGCTACATTGTTTGTACTGATGTATGTAAAAGCTATTACACAGTATCACATGGATTACTGTATAATTTGTTAATCTCTGCTACATTGTTTGAACTGAGGTATATAAAAGCTAGTAAGGCTTTCTCCTATATTATAATGCATTCTATAATATTGTTACTGTTTTGTACTGTATTATATTCAAATGTTTGTATTTTTCTTGAAGCTTTTCACCCCAGGCCTCCGCTGAAAATGGACCTGTGTCCAGTCACACTTTCCTGGTAAACAAATGTAAAATAAAATAAAAAAATAATAAAATAACTAAGATAGTATACACTGCCTTCAGTGACTGAGATAGCATACAACGCCATCTCTGACTGAGAAAGTATACAGTACCTTCAGTGACTTAGATCATATAGAATGCCTTCAGTGACTGAGACAGTATAGGTTCATAGGTAGGTACTAGGCTATTGGTCCTAGGGCCTATATAAGCCTAGCCAGAAAAAGTACCCTGGCTTTCACCACCCAAGATAATTATTTTCCTGTGCCCCTGTTGAGCAGAGCCACAAAGTTGATCCCTGGGGTGAATTTCCTATTTCCCATCCAATCATCAAGGTTTTTCTTGAAGAGTGCTAACGAGGAGCTTTGTTTGATATAGATAGGTAGTTTGTTCCAGAGTATGGGAAGTCTCTGGGGCAGGAATCTACCCTCTTCCATGTTCTGTTTATTGTGGTGAGAAGGTTTAGGTCCCTAGAGTGTGTAACTCGGAGGGATTGGGATTTCTTTAAGTGGAGCATGTCCAACAGCTCTGGGTTTGACATAGCTTTGTATGTTAGGCAGAGATCACCTCTGAGTAGGCGATATGCAACGGAGTAAAGCTGGAGTTTTTTGAGATGGTCTGCGTAGGTCATCTGTTTCAGGATGGTAATCCTCTTTCTGAGGTATTTCTGCAGCCTTTCCAGTTATTGTAGATGTCTTGTGAGGCACATACTAAAAGGACCATTGTATTCTATAATGGGTCTGAGTGTCCAGTTGAGGGGAACAATTACCTCTTTTTTCCTGGATGAGAAACCTTTTGTGATGAGGTGTGCCTCGTAGAAGGATTTCTTGCCTCCTGTGGCAATGTGATTATCAAAGGAGAGACTACTGTCCTCCTGTATCCCAAAGTCACAAGTATACAATGCCATCTATAACTGAGATAGTGTACAGTGCCTTCAGTGATTGAGATAGTATACAATGCCTTCAATAACTGAGACAGTATGCAATGCCTTCAATGAATGAGATAGTATACAATGCCTTCACTGACTGGTATACTATGCAATGGCTTCAGTGACTGAGATAGTATACAATGCCTTCAATAACTGAGACAATATATGTCATCATCTATGACTTAGCTAGGATACAATGCCTTCAGTGACTGAGATGGTATACAATGCCATCTATAACTGAGATAGTAGACAATGCCTTCAGTGACTGAGATAGTACACAATGCCTTCAATGACTGAGATAGTATACAATGCCTTCAGTGACTGCGATAGAATACAATACCTTCAATGACTGAGATAGTATATAATGCCTTCAGTGACTGAGACAGTACTAAATGTGTTTAGTACTTAATAAATAAGCATCTATCCAGGTATGTCTAAGGGTCAGCTCCCAGTATTTTCTACTTTCTATCTGATGAATCTGGGTATCTTGGGGCAATGCAGTAATTGCCTCATGGACACAGACAACCCTCTCCTCCTACCACCCAACATTGCAACCTGTGGGACATGCACTTATATAGCCAAACTGGAAGCAAAGCTCTCTTCACCCAAGATTGGACTAGACAGTCAAGAGGAGAAGGTAAACATTTGCACCACGCCACACTCATCACATAGTCCCTCAAAACCTACACCACCAAAACACACACATAGAAACAGAAAGCACACACCTACATTTGTGCAGACTCCCAAAAATATCTACCCAAGCAACAGGGACCTCCAAAGCAGAAACGCAAGCAACCTTCACCCCCCCAACACAACCCAAATGACACATAGCCCACAAACTCAGTGTGCCACTCAACCACAGACCATAAGGCATAACAACATACCCAACACTCTAGTCATAGGTGACTCTATACTCAGGCACACTGATGTTTCACTCAACAGGCTAAACAAGGAGAAAGTTACTGTTAGCTGCCTGCCAGGTGCCAGGATCTGCCACATAATGCATGCACTCAGGTCACTCCACAACAAGGACAAATATGACTCTGTCATTATCCATGTTGGTGTGAAAGACATGAGATGTAACTCCCTGGACTACATGAAAAGAGACATGGAGGAGCTGTCTGGTCTTGTAGCCCAGGCAGGTATGACCCTAGCCCTGAGTAGCATCCTGCCACCACCCAAAATGATACCACAGTACAAGGACAAAATGATTGACTTCAACAATTGGCTAAGATTCTGGTGTGATTCTAAGGGGATCCAGTATCTGTCTGCCTGGGATGACATGATCGACAAACCACGATGCTTTGACAGAGATGGCCTGCACCAGTTGCCCTTGGGATTCTGGATACTGGCTAAGGCTCTTGCCACCCATATAGTGCCTTTTTTAGGCAAGATTCAAATGACAAATTCACCAATGTAACAGGTATAAGCAAGCAAAATCTGTGGGTAATGCTACTTAATGCTAGAAGGCTAAACCTCAAAATTCACTCACTTGAGGCACTCCTTAAAATGGAGAACATAGACATCTATGCAGTGACAGAGACCTGGTTCAAGGGTCCAGAGAGCACTCCTGCATTACCAGGCTATAATTCATACCACACATTTTGGCAACCTAACCTGGACCGAAGCACTAAAGGCAGAGAAGTGTCCATATCCATTAAGGATATCCACACCTCCAAGCTAGTTGCTCAGCATAATGCATCCGATATTATCCAAGTGCAACTAACTCTGGGCAAGACTGCAATCCAAATTATAGCTTGCTGCAGATCCCCCACCATGCCCCAGGATTCCCACTCCTCATTTCGTGATACACTGGAAAATATTAGGGTACAACCTAAAACCCTAATAATGGGTGAATGTCAACTACCCCACCATTAACTGGGAAAACTACTCATGTACCAACTCTTGTGCTCAACGTTTTCTGGAATTCATAAATTCCAACTCCTTGAATCAGCTTATCAACATCCCCACCAGGGGCAGCAATATCTTAGACCTGGTCATTACCAACATGGGCAACCTGTGTTCCACACCAGAGGTCAATTTCTTATTCAGATCCAACCAGCCACACCCCACCCCCCATTAGGGAAACCACAGTAAAACAATTCTCCAAACCCAACTTCATGCTTCTTAAGACAGAAGTGGCAAACTTCATGACACCCATGCTGATAGACAATAGAGGTACGACTGCTGAATCCTATACAATTGCACTTTATAAGCACTTACACGAGAGCATGGATCGTGCAATCCTGAACAGAACCAAGATGCTGTCCTCTATAAAAAGGAAGCCAATCTGGTGGTCCCCTGCCATAAACAAACTCTAGAACAGAAGAAAATAACTGTTACAAAAAATAGTAAAATCCCATGATTGGAGGAATTCTGTGGTCAGCATCAGTGAGAGGCTGAGATCCTTCATAAAATCCTCCAAAGCTAGTTATGAAAACAAAATCACCACTGATTCTAAAGATAACCACAAAGCATTCTATAGCTATGTCAAGAATCTCAATGGCAACACTCAGATCTGCTCTGAGTTACAGCACAATGGCACTAAATATACAGAACCAACTGATATTGCCAACATCCTGGCTGACAGGTTCAGTGCTAACTTTACCCCTCTCTCATCCCGTAAAGGGCCCATCTCTATACCGGAAGAATGCAAAGTACCTATAATCACAGCTGCACTGGTAAAAAACTCTCTCTCCTAAGCCAAGAACACAGCATCCATGGGACCTGACAACATCCCAGGCTACTAATAAACCATGAACGAAAAACAAACTAGTGAAAAAAACACCAAATTAGGCAGCAAACTGAAAATCAACTCCGCTTTAATAACTTTTAAATGCACAAAATTAGAACGTTTTTCGTCCTGTTGAAATAACAGAACTTGTTTCAACCCACCCCTTCACAATTTGCTGGGTATCTTTGAAAAAATATGTGAATTGGATTTAAGGGAATTGAATAAGAATAATTCAAAATTTATTGACAATTTAAAACCAGAGGAGAGAGATAGTTTGGAATACTTACTAATGGCCAATGTTAGAATAATGAACCCGGATAAAGGTGGTGGCCTAGTCTTTATGGACGTTCCAGATTATGTCTAACGTATAAGAGAGATCATTTCAACTAATGTTTATGAATTAGCATCACTCAATGAGTATAATAAGGCTAATCAGTTCATAAAATGTTTTCTGAATGAGTTGTTTATTCAGGGTAGAATCAATATACATGCTTATAACTATTTGGTGATAATGGCACCAAGAGCACCCTGTATTTTCGGGGTGCCCAAGATTCATAAAAATCTGCATAATCCCCCATTCAGACCAATAGTGGATGGGAGAAATTCTTCCACATACGCATGTGCGAAATTTATCGATTCTATCCTTAAGAAATATGTCGTTAAAGAAGAATGGATAATAAAAGACTCATGGATGTTTCTGGAAAAAATAAATAATTTCACATATAAGGATGAATACAATTTTTTAACTATTGATGTTAGGGAATTGTACACTAGTATCCCACATACAGAAGGGATTGAATGGGTTACTATTAGGATGCGCCAAAAACAAGCACCTGATTCTGAAGTTACTTTAATACAAGAACTTTTAGATATAGTTCTTTCCGATAACTTTATCCTCTTTGAAAATCAATATTATATACAAAAGAAGGGGGTAGCTATGGGATCACCATGTGGTTCTAGCTACGCAAACTTGGTGATGTCATATTGGGAAAGTACGTATATATTTTCTAAACCCTTGTTTCAAGATGTAGTGAAGTTTTATCTCAGATTCATTGATGATATCTTTGTAATATTTGAGGGCACAGAGTAGACAGTTGATACCTTTTTGAACATGTTGAATCATTCTACTGAATTTTTGAATTTTACTTACACCTTTAACACTACATCAATAGCATATCTGGACATACAATTAAATAAAAACTTTTAACTAAAGCAATATGAAGCTCGGGTGTATCGAAAACTAACATATTCAAATACATTTTTACACCTTTCAAGTGCACATCCATTGTATCAAAAGCACTCAGTATTAAAGGGACAACTAGTCCGAGCGGCATGAATGATAACAAGGGATGAAAAATTCTTAGAAGGATGTTTAACTCTCAAACAGATGTTTTTAAATAGAGCATATCCAATAAAATTGCTAGAAGACATCATTCTTGAAGTAAAATTAAAAAGGGAAAGAAGTTTATATATACCTATATTAAGAGATAAAGTTGTGGAAAGTAACATGTACGATGATAATAGAGATATAATAATTCTTGAAAAAAACATCAGTACAAATTTTGATTTTGCGTGTATATTTAATTTCTCTTCAAATTATAAACCCATTAAAGAGATAATAATTAAGAACTGGTCATTATTAAAGGATGATGTTAGTTTAGCTTCAGTATTTAATTTTACACCTAAAACTGTTTGGAGGAAAACCAATAATTTTAAATAAATTTTTCAGAAGCAAAAAAACTTCCGATCGGAAATCAAGGAATGATGCAATGTGGACATTGCTCATACTGTTATCTAATGGATATGGGTAACAGTATAGAGGTTAACGATTATAAAATTAACCTCAAAAGAAGATTTAATTGTAATAGCAAAGGAGTAGTCTATATAGCCAAATGTCAAGCATGTCCATCGTTCTATATTGGAAAAAATGATTGGAAATTAAAAGAAAGAGTTTCAGAGCACACGAGGGCTATCAGCCAGCATAAAGAGGAGAATGCTTTAGCTAGACATATTGTTCTAAATCCTGAATATAAGTTCATATTTAAAGTAGTTCAACAAGTTAATCAGGACATTAGAGGAGGTCCAACTAGTTTAATTTTGGAAAAAATAGAATTGTTATGGCAAATAAGACTCAATGCTATATGTATCCTGGGCTAAATGAAAAATGTTCAATTATGTGTTTCTTAAAACTCAAGAGCTTAGAGAGATGAAGACAGTTTAACTAATTTTCCATTATAAATGAGCAATTTAATCACATTTATATTAATATATAAATGTATGGATTTTATAGTTAGATGTAAGGTATCCATAAGACTGAGTAGTAATTGATTTTTTTGTGTTGTGTGTGTATATTCATCGTATTTTATTATATTATATATTATTATATATATATATATATATATATATATATATATATATATATATCTATATATATCTATATATATATATATATATATATATATATATACATATACAGGTTCTAATGGATTTTATAATAAATTCATGTGAATAAAACTGTATGAATAGAAGCTGCTACTGGTTGTAAGCATGGGACATTTTTGATGTAATATGAAGTTATGTAAAGTATTAGATGATATATGTATACATCACCTAGAATATGGGTTTTCAGGAGACTGTTTACGAATGTCTTTTTTGAGTTTTCAATAGATGAATATTTTTAATATTTTTAATATTTTTAATATATATTTTTAAATTAGTTTTATGCTTAATTAAAAAACTATATTATTTTAATTTTTTATTCCATTTGATTCTTAGTGTAATAAACATATATAAATAAATTTTCAGATTTTAAACTAATAGAAATAATTTTAGGGTTGTCATATAACTTTAAATACATATTAACTGTGTCGCCGATTTTGGTGCCAAATGGCTAATAGTTTATATAAGGTTGTAATTCACTGTAACGCTGATTTCTGAAGAAGTTCTGTTATTTCAACAGGACGAAAAACGTTCTTATTTTGTGCATTTAAAAGTTATTAAAGCAGAGTTGTTTTTCAGTTTGCTGCCTAATTTTGCGTTTTTTTTCACAACATCCCAGGGTACATTCTACATGAACTACAGAATTAACTGGCACCTCACCTAAGTACCATGTTCAATCATAGCCCCACCTCAGGCTTTGTGCCTGCTGAATGGCGCACAGCAATAGTTATCCCACTCCACAAGGGGGGAGCCACCACAGACCCTGGGAACTACCGCCCCATTAGCCTGATGAGCCTGGTCTGCAAGGCCATGGAACGTATCATCATGGAACTTATAAACAAAGACATTGGTAATCTCCAAACTCTGGACCCTACCCAGTTCAGGTTTGTTAAAGGCAGATCATGTCTCCTAAACCTGATAGACTTCTTTGAAGTGGTCACCAATCCCGTAGATGAGGGTAAGGTGGTTCACACAGCCTATCTATATATCTCGCCAAGGCTATCGACACCATCCCCCACTTTGGAATTATAGATAAACTCACTAAACTAGATATAAATCCCTATGTCACAAGATGGGTTGCCAACTGGCTCACTGACAGAACCCACACTGTGAAAGTAGCAGACTAAATCCAACTTCAGACCAGTGACAAGTGGAATACCACAGGGTTCAGTCCTAGGTCCTCTCCTGTTTGGTATCTACTTCTCTGAAGTACAGACCAACACAGAAGGTCTTTGGCTAACAAAGTTCACAGATGACTGCAAACTGGGAGCCATAATCAAAACTCCAAAAGATGTGGACATCCTACAAAAGGGCCTTGCTGAGACAGATACCTGGTGTCAAAGCCATGGCCTCAAGCTAAATGCCAAAAAGTGCATTGTCATCCCTTTTGGTAAAAACTCTGTACCCATGAACTACCACATACACAGTAGTCTACTTAGCCCAGAAAGTGTGATAAGAGACCTTGGGACACAGTTGGACAGTAGTCTCTCCTTTTATAATCACATCGCCACAGTAGTCATGAAATCCTACTTGGCACACCTCATCACAAAAGGTTTCTCATCCAAGAAAAGAGAGGTCATTGTTCCCCTCTACTCATCACTCATTAGACCCATTATAGAGTACAACGCCCCTTTTGGTATGTACCTCACAAGACATCTACAACAACTGGAAAGGCCACAGAAATACCTCACAAAGAGGATTACCAGCTTCAAACAGATGCCCTATGCAGACCATCTCAAAAAACTCCAGCTTTACTCTGTTGCATATCGCCTACTCAGAGGCGATCCCTGCCTAACATACAAAGCTATGTCAAAGCCAAAGCTGTTGGACATGCTCCACTTAAAGAAATCCCAATCCCTCTGAGCTACACATTCTAGGGACTTAAACCTTGTCACCACAATAAACAGAACATGTTGGAGGGATAGATTCCTATCCCAGAGACTTCCCATACTCTGAAACAAACTACCTATCTATATCAAACAAAGCTCCTCATTAGCACTCTTCAAGAAAAATCTTGATGATTGGATGGGAGATAGGAAATATTCACCCCAGGAATCACTTCTGTGGCTCTGCTTGACAGGGGCACAGGAAAATAATTTTCTTGGGTGGCAAAAGCCAGGGAACCATTTGGCTATGCTTATATAGGCTGTATGGCCAATAACCTAGTACCTACCTATGAACCTATGACTGAGATCAGGGGTGTAGCTAGGATTTTCAAATTTGTACTCACAGCTCTAAAACTGCTACCCCCTCCCCAGCCAAGCTACGGCCATTCTCGTAATTCGCGGTTCGCTCTTTTAGTGTCGATGAAGAGGCATTCGCTGTAATGCCTCTTCAGTAATATAATATAAATTCACTCAAACTTGGTTCCTTGAATTGAAAATTAACCTTAAATGTCAGTTCTTTGAAAAATGCAGCATGGTAGTTGGGGTAGAGAATTTATGCTTTTGTTTTCTGTAACTAAGGTACAGGTTTTGAGCTTGAGTAAATTACTAACCACCTGCTACCCCTAACTAGGATGTTTCATTCACACACACACCCCTACCTACCTCTTAGTGCAAGAAATATGGACAAAGCCTAAAATAAACAGGGACAGATATTAAATAATGCTCTCGTGAACATAGAAAGTTGCTAGAATAACAGGATTTGTGCTAGTATGAGAAAGTTGCTAGAACAGGATTTGTGCTAGTATGAATTTTTCTAAAGGACATGAAGTCTGAAACTCAAATGTCTGTCATTATTTAGCAACTTCAGCCTTCAATGATTTTCTAGAAAATCACAAAATTTATGAGGAACAGACAAAAAATATGGGGCAAAAATCTGGACATTCTGCAAAATTTGGACAGTTGAGAGGTATGCTACCTACCTACCACACACACACACACACACACACACACACACACACACACACACACACACACACACACACACACACACACACACACACACCTCTCAACCTCTTACAGCGACAAACTCATAAATAAAACTGAGGCAAAGGCCCAAAAATAAGGACATTTTTTTTAATATTGCTCTTATAAACTTAGAAAGATAATAGAATAGTAGTAAGTCTTGCATTAGTATGAATTTTCTGAAGGGTATGAAATCTGAAACTCAAATGTCTGCCATTATTTTCTAACTTCAGTCTTTAACAATTTGCCACTAATTTGCCAGAAAAATTTTATGAAAAACGGACCAAAAATGTGATGCAAAAATATAAAATTGCCAGACAATACAGCTGGGAACCTGTCAAAGAAGGGACACCATTTTAATATGAGCACAGTTAACTTAGAGAAGTTAACAAAATTAGAGAATCTACATGCATTTCTGAAATAAAAGTAATGTATAACTCTGATCATTACAGTTATATATAAAAGTAAACCCTCCACGTTTTCTTCCAAAATTGCTATTTTGCGGAGAGATTATTAGGGGGAGAGCAACATTTTGAGCCAAAATTGGGGACAGTTGAAAGGTCAGGATATTTCTAATTCTATAAAGTGATTTATTTGCACATACCTCTCAACCTCTTAATGCAGGAAATCTGGACAAGGCCAAATATATTGGGGGAACATACAAACAGTACTAAAATTGACCTTGTATAAACTTAACACAGTTGCTAGAATATCAGGTCTTGCTTTAGCATGCATTTTTCTGAAGATTATGACGTCTGAAACTTAACGTCAGTCATTATTTAGTGACTTCATTCCTAAATGATTTGCCAGAAAAAGTTTTATTTTGCATTTTACAGTACGAACACCAGTAAATATCTGCTAAACAAAGCAATGCAGTCTCACAATGAAACTAGACTTAGCATTAAAACTTCTCTGCTCTTGAAACTCACATTCATTGAAACAGCATTGAAACCCATATTCAAAAAAAATACATTTTGCCAGTGGCAGATAAAGATTAACTTTGGGCTGTTTTCAAATCATAGGCCCCTTGCACATGAAACATACACATGCTCTTTGATACACCTTCCATCATAAAAGTCTACTCAAACTTCTACAGTCCACCACTATCAGTAAATATGCACAATCTCTGAACTAGTAAAAGCCATCTACATAATTCCACATTAGAGAAATCTGTAACTAATGAAGAGGCTGCTGCTAACAAACAACTTTATATTTCATGGTTTCATCTACAAATAATGTGCCTGTTGCTCTTGAGGAATAAGTTGCCTATGTTGCATTAAAAACAATGATACACTAGTAAAATTGCAATAGGGAATGCTTGGCAAACTGATAACAGGTTCATAGTTACTACTAGATATCTTTGCCAAAACGGACTACAGCATCCACCCCCCCTTTACAACACAGTACAGTATCAGCAATGTATCTACCTACTGTGGGAGAAGAACCCACAGTCTTCTGCATCAAAAGCAAGTACACTACCTGTTGTGCTATTAACAGTACAAGGAGACTCTGCATAAGCAGCACTAAACTTAAGTTCCCATGCATCTCTCAGCTCCTTGTAAAATGTTGACACTCAGCTGTATCTCTGAACTTTGCAGTACAGGAAATATGGAAAAAGCCAACATTTATTGGGGGGGGGGCAAAAGCCCAAACAACAGGGACACATTTTAAACATTGCTTGTATAATTTTGAAAAGTTACTAGAATAAAATGCTGTGTTATCACCATGCATGTCTTAAACCCAGAACAATATGCACTATAGTCAGTGCAACATACCACTATGCTAAATCAGCAGTTTGAAAAATAGGAAGACAAACTTAATGGCTATCATTTAGATAGCTCTCAACCTCTTAGCACAAAAAACCTGGACAAACAAAGCCAATAATGAGGGAATACAAATTCAGTTCTCACTTCATACCTTAGCACAAAAAACCTGGACAAACAACAAAAACAATAATGGGAGAAATGCAACTTCACTTCTCACCATAGCTCACAACCATTAGAAAAGCAAATCTGAACAAAGTTCAGAAATGGTGGTGGTTAGGGACTTTAGGCTGTTCTTACCCTGAAGCAAAGGTACAGGGTTTGAGCCTGAACACCTATAGCCAGCAGGTGTATTATGTGGGGGCATTTACACACACACACACTTCATTTGTGAGAAAGATTGTAAACACACACACTTCATTTGCGAGAGAGATTGTAAACACACACTATATTTGTCTAATAATCCATTTGCACACACTTACTTCAATTGCGATAATCCATTTGCGAGAGAGATTCCTGCTCACACACGCACAAATTTACTTCATTTGTAAGAGAGATTGTAACCCCCCCCCCACCATTTGCGAGAGAGATTGTAACAGATTCTGTTGTGTAAAGCATTGAATCCTAAACATAATCTGTCCCTTATAAAAAGGTAATGAATGGAAAATGAGTCCAATGATTGAAGTCTGTCAGAATTGTTAAGGTCTTAAACATCACATAGGTGTATAGTATATATTTTTTTTATTTTCCCAAGGAGAATTAAATCAACCTCCAAGTAGGAGCAAAACATATCATTTGACTCAGTAACTGACCTAACTTAAATTACAAATAATTTGTAAGTAAAGCAGTTGATCTAAATTGAAAACTTGGACACATACTTTTATGACTTTATATCTGACCACTGAAGCATTGGCTTTAAAATTTAGTTTGGCACAATATAGAACTAAGATATTTACATAAGGAAGGACTCCCAAAATAAGTGTTCTCTAATAAGATGTAATGGCTGGTTTTTAGGGGCCCAAAAATCATGACATGGCATTTACTTAAACTGAAGTTAATTCCATTCCTATTCAGCCATTTTAGTTTACTAGAAAGGTGGTTGATGAACCTATTATAATCAGTGTCATTACTAGAAAATGATCCTAACTTGATATCATTTCCATATTTGGCAGTCAAAATACTTTTATGTGTAGCAGAAAGGAAAATGTCATGTTGAAAAGTGCCAGACCTAAACAGATTTCCCATGAGGAACCCATGAGTAAACATCAGCCCAGTGTGAACATAGCTGCCATAAATCACCTTTTAGAAAGTCATTAACTAATCCAGTCTAATATAAAGTTATTATTACCATGTTTCATCATACATTCTATAACACTTTAATGTGTCACACTATCAAATGCTTCGGAGAGAGCTACATATACCATAATAACATCTAGTCCATTATCCACGGCCCTGTAAAAATGATCATAAAAATTGAGTAGGCAAATAAAAGTAGAACAATTTTTCATAGAGCCATGTTGATAGAAATCTATCATAGCACCATAACGGGGATTACCATCAAGTAAGTTCAAAAGGCATTTTTTGAAACATTTGCAGAACAAGGAAGTTAGAGTGACAGGGTGGTAATTGTCCACAATACAACTCCCATTTTCATAAAGTGGAATGATATTTACCTTTTTCCAAAGCATTTTGCAAGAGAGTGTTAAAATAATACTTGAGCCAAGATGCTTAAATAATAAACACGATTTCTTATTTGGCACACTGACACTGTTAACATTTTTTATTTCCCTTAAGGAAGCACTAACCATGTTTTCAGTAATATAAGGACAAACTAAAGAATCTGAACAATGATGGGTGTTATCTTGAGAAGTCAGTGAGTTCAAGATGTCCATACTAACAGGACAAGTTGGAGCCAGAAGGTTGGCACTGGTAAACAAGTTAACAAAGTGCTTGGGGAATAAAAATAAAAGAACATTAGCCATATCAACAGGGTTGCTTACTAAAGTACTACTGTTAGAAAGAGGACATACACATATGAGTGTAACAGTCATGAACAGAGTGTGTATAACTGTTGAAAATTTTAGGATTCTTGTTGCAAGAAACAAGATTTTCTTCATAACTTAGCTTACATTTATGAATGACTGATTTCAAGATTCTGCAAGCTGCATTGAAGCTAGTTTTGATTGTTATCAGTGTATGATGTTCAGAGAAAACTGACTTAGTCAACAGAAAGGACTCATTGATGAAAAAATATGAAAAATAAGTAAAACATCAAAATATGTAGCATCCGTTTATTAAGGCATTTCATTCTGTTAAAGCACAAAGACACAAGATAAGTTTTACATTAGACATGGCCTGGAACTATGAGATTGAAGTACTACTTACAAATGCATCATAAAGGATGCTTTGTTTAGCACTCTAAGTGAATAAATAGCTTAATTAATATAGGTAATCATAAGCCTCTCCACAGCATAAGGGAATAAAGTTCTGACTTTGTTGAAGATGGGTTCAAATTATGGGTTAGGCACATATGGGGGATGACAGGGAAGGATGCAAGTGAGTGGCTGCTGCCAGCTTACTCATCCTGGGGAGGAGTCATCTGTGGCTCACTACATGAGTAACACCTAACAGAAACACTAGGTGTTTACTTAGAGGAGCTTCAGCCCACAAGCCCCCCCCCCATGTAATGTGCAAGATGCACTGTGAGCTAAGAGAACAACTATAGTAAGTTTCACCGTGCTACTGCATGGGAGGGGTGCTCTGCTGGGGGCACAGTAAGCCCACTCCCTTCTACATAACTCTTTTGTCACAAGTGGATGAGCTTGTTGGTGATTCCCATGGAAGAACAAATCTCTTGTCTGCCTAAGAATCCCTGGCTTCCACAAGTATGGAATAAATGAGCTAATTTGGAGCAAACAGAATAGCCATCAGGCTTGGTCCTGCTGGCTGCAAAAAAAAACAAACAAAAAAAAAAAAACAGAACAGTGCTCATATGTTAGAATTCACCTGAACTCAACTCTCACACACACACACACACACACACACACACACACACACACACACACAAAATAATCCATTACACTTACTTCAATTGCGAATCCATTACACTTACTTCAATCGCGGATCCATTATACTTACCTCAATTGCGAATCCATTATACTTACTTCAATCGCGAATCCATTACACTTACTTCAATCGCAAATCCATTACACTTACTTCAATTGTTGCATTGCAAATAACACATACTCCATTGCTTGCCCACAATAATCCATTACACTTACTTCGAATCCATTGCTTGCCTTCTTCATCCATTACACTTACTTCAATCATTGTTTCCTGCTCGCAGACAGCCAGACATGATGTGTGAGCTCGCTTCCGACTGGCTGGTATGCTCCTTAAAGGAGCCAACACCCTTTAAATACGTATGTTTTTTTTTCAAAAAAGCTACCCCCTTCTAGAAAATTTGTACTGAAATCAAGTACAGTGCGTATGCCTCCCGACGTCCCTGACTGAGATAATACACAACACTTTCAGTGACTGAGACAGTATGCAACTCCTTCAATGATTAAGATACTATAGAATGACTTCAGTGACTGAGATAGTACACAGTGCCTTCAATGATTGAGATAGTATACAGTGCCTTCAATGACTGAGATAGTATACAGTGCCTTCAATGAGTGAGATAGTATAATGTGCCTTCAATGACTGCGGTAGTACACAACTCCTTCAGTGACTGAGATAGTATACAATGCCTTCAATGACTGAGATAGTATACAGTGCATTCAATGACTGAGATAGTATACAATGCATTCAATGACTGAGATAGTATACAATGCCTTCAGTGACTGAGATAGTATACAATGCCTTCAATGACTGAGATAGTATACAATGCCTTCAATGACTGAGATAGTATACAACGCCTTCAATGACTGAGATAGAATACAACGTCATCCAGGACTGAGAGAGTATACAATACCTTCAGTGACTGAGATAGTATACAATGCCTTCAATGACTGAGATAGTATACAATGCCTTCAGTGACTGAGATAGTATACAATGCATTCAATGACTGAGATAGTACACAATGCCTTCAGTGACTGAGATAGTATACAATGCCTTCAGTGACTGAGATAGTACACAATGACATCTATGACTGAGATAATATACAATGCTTTCAGTGACTGAGATAGTATACATCGGCTTCAATGACTGGGATAGTATACAATGCCTTCAGTGACTGAGATAGTGTACAGTGCCAGTTATCACTGAGATAGTAAACTGTGCCTTCGGTGACAGAGATGGTAGAAAATGCCTTCAATGACTGAGATAGTATACACTGCCTTCAGTGAGTGACTGCGATAGTATACAATGACTTCATTGACTGAGTGTACAACCCTTTCAGTGACTAAGATAGTATAACGTGCCTTCAGTGACTCATACAGTATACACTGCCTTCAGTAACTGAGACAGTATACAATGCCTTCACTGACTGAGATAGTATACAGTGCCTTCAGTGACTGAGATAGTATACAGTGCCTTCAGTGACTGAGATAGTATACAATGCCTTGAATGACTTGAGACAGTATACAATGCCTTCACTGACTGAGATAGTATACAACGCCTTCAATGACTGAGATAGAATACAACGTCATCCAGGACTGAGAGAGTATACACCACCTTCAGTGACTAAGACAGTATACAATGCCATCTATGACTGAGATAGTATACAATGCCTTCAGTGACTGAGATAGTATACAATGCATTCTATGACTGAGATAGTACACAGTCCCTTCAGTGACTGAGATAGTATACATCACCTTCAGTGACTGAGATAGTACACAATGACATCTATGACTGAGATAATATACAATGCTTTCAGTGACTGAGATAGTATACATCGGCTTCAATGACTGGGATAGTATACAATGCCTTCAGTGACTGAGATAGTATATAATGCCATCTATGACAGATAGTATTCAATGCCATCTATGACTGAGATAGTATACAATGCCATCTATGACTGAGATAGCATACAATGCCTTCAGTGACTGAGATAGTGTACAATGCCATCTGTCACTGAGATAGTAAACAGTGTCTTCAGTGACTGAGATAGTATACAATGCCTTCAGTGACTGAGATAGTGTACAGTGCCATCTATCACTGAGATAGTAAACTGTGCCTTCAGTGACTGAGATGGTAGAAAATGCCTTCAATGACTGAGATAGTATACACTGCCTTCAGTGAGTGACTGTGATAGTATACAATGACTTCATTGACTGAGTGTACAACCCTTTCAGTGACTAAGATAGTATAACATGCCTTCAGTGACTCGTACAGTATACACTGCCTTCAGTAACTGAGACAGTATACAATGCCTTCACTGACTGAGATAGTATACAGTGCCTTCAATGACTGAGATAGTATACAGTGCCTTCAGTGACTGAGATAGTATACAATGCCTTGAATGACTTGAGACAGTATACAATGCCTTCACTGACTGAGATAGTATACAACGCCTTCAATGACTGAGACAGAATACAACATCATCCAGGACTGAGAGAGTATACACCACCTTCAGTGACTAAGACAGTATACAATGCCATCTATGACTGAGATAGTATACAATGCCTTCAGTGACTGAGATAGTGTACAGTGCCTTCAATGACTGAGATAGTACACAGTGCCTTCAATGTACAAGAAAGTATACATCGCCTTCAGTAACTGAGATAGTACACAATGCCTTCAGTGACTGAGATAGTATACAGTGCATTCAATGACTGAGATAGTACACAGTGCCTTCAATGACTAAGAAAGTATACATTGCCTTCAGTATCTGAGATAGTACACAATGCCTTCAGTAACTGGGATAGAATAAACACCATCTATGACTGAAATACTATGCAATACCATCAGTGATGAGATAGTATACAGTGCCATCTATGACTGAGATCGTATACACAGCCTTCAGTGACTGAAATAGGATACAATGCCTTCAGTTACTGAGGTAGTATACAGTGCCATCAATGCCTGCAATCGTATACACAGCCTTCAGTGACTGAAATAGGATACAACGCCTTCAGTTACTGAGGTAGTATACAGTGCCATCAATGCCTGCAATCGTATACACAGCCTTCAGTGACTGAAATAGGATACAACGCCTTCAGTTACTGAGGTAGTATACAGTGCCATCTATGACTGAGATCGTATACACAGCCTTCAGTGACTGAAATAGGATACAACGCCTTCAGTTACTGAGGTAGTATACAGTGCCATCAATGCCTGCAATCGTATACACAGCCTTCAGTGACTGAAATAGGATACAATGCCTTCAGTTACTGAGGTAGTATACAGTGCCATCTATGACTGAGATCGTATACACATCCTTCAGTGATTGAAATAGGATACAATGCCTTAAGTTGCTGAGGTGGTATACAGTGCCATCTATGCCTGCAATCGTATACACAGCCTTCAGTGACTGAAATAGGATACAACACCTTCAGTTACTGAGGTAGTATACAGTGCCATCTATGCCTGAGATCGTATACACATCCTTCAGTGATTGAAATAGGATACAATGCCTTAAGTTGCTGAGGTGGTATACAGTGCCATCTATGCCTGTGATCGTATACACAGCCTTCAGTAACTGAAATAGGATACAACGCCTTAAGTTACTGAGATAGTATATAGTGCCATCTATGCCTGAGATTGTATACACAGCCTTCAGTGACTGAAATAGGATAGAACAACTTAAGTTACTGAGGTAGTATACAATGCCATATATGCTTGAGATAGTATAGAATGCTGTCAATGACTGGGATATAATACAATGCCATCTATGACTAAGATAGAATAGAATGCCTTCTATGATGAGATAGTATACAATGCATTCAATGACTGACATAGCAGACAACGCCTTCAGTGACTGAGATAGCATAATGTGCCTTCAATGACTGAGATAATATACAGTGCATTCAGTGACCAAGACAGGATACAATGCCTTTAGTGACTGAGATAATATACAATGCCATCTATGATCGAGATACTACATAATGCAATCTATGACTGAGATAGTATACAATGCATTCAATGACTGAGATAGTATACAATGCCTTCAATGACTGAGATAGTATACAATGCCTTCAATGACTGAGATAGTATACAATGCCTTCAGTGACTGAGATAGTATACAGTGCATTTAATGACTGAGATAGTATACAATGCCATCTGTAGCTGACTGAGATTCAACATCCACATTGCACAAGCCATCAAAAAAGTAAACAAAAAACTCGAACTCCTTTACAGGAACAAAACACTTCCTTACTAAACCTACAAAAGCAACCAGTGCAAGGACTGATCTTCTATCCATCCTCCTATATGCCTCTCCCATCTTAACTAATGTCCGACAAACCAATTTAAATAAAATGAAATCTTGCTATAACAAGATCACCAAGTTTGTTACTGAAGTCTCATATAGGTTCCACCACTGTCTATCCCTTAAGCAGCTCAACTGGCTGAAATTGCCTCACATCCTACTACTCAGTCAACTATCTATAGCACGCAAACTTTACTACTTTCCTGATAGAACCCCAGCCCTTCAACAACTAATACGGCCCCACTTACCTTCCAGAGCCTTACGCTCTAATAATCAGCACCTCATAACATCAAACACAAAAACGATGCTGGGAAATCCCTGTTTGCCAGTAACATTGCCAACAATTGGAACTCACTACCAAATGAAATAACTTCTACCACCTCCACTTCATTTCAAAAAACTCCTAAAAAACACTATCTAAATAACTGGCTATGTTCATGTAACTTCCCAGGATAATCCACACTAAGACATTGTTTCAGAACTTCAGCTGCGTATAAATAATATCACATGGTTTACTGTATAACTTGTCAATCTCTGCTACATTGTTTGTACTGATGTATGTAAAAGCTATTACATAGTATTACATGGTTTACTGTATAACATGTTAATCTCTGCTACATTGTTTTTACTGATGTATGTAAAAGCTATTACATAGTATCACATGGATTACGGTATAATTTGTTAATCTCTGCAACATTGTACTGATGTATGTAAAAGCTATTACATAGTATCACATGGATTACTGTATCGCTGCTACATTGTTTTTACTGATGTATGTAAAAGCTATTACATAGTTTCACATGGATTATGGTATAACGTGTTAATCTCTGCTACATTGTTTGTACTTATGTATGTAAAAGCTGTTACATAGTATTACATGGTTTACTGTATAACTTGTTAATCTCTGCTACATTGTTTGTACTGATGTAGTAAAAGCTGTTACATAGTATCACATGGATTACTGTACAACTTGTTAATCTCTGCTAAATTGTTTGTACTGATATATGTAGAAGCTATTAAGGCTCTCTCCTTTATTATAATGCATTCTGTAATATTGTTACTGTATCTGTTTTGTACTGTATTATATTCAAATGTTTGTATTTCTCTTGGAGCTTTTCTTCCCAGACCTCCACTGAAAATGGACCTGTGTCCAGTCAGACTTTCCTGGTAAATAAATGTAAAATAAAATAAAATAAAAAAAATATAAAATAACTAAAATAATATATAGTGCCTTCAGTGACTGAGATAGTATGCAATGCCTTCAGTGACTGAGGTACTATAGGTTCATAGGTAGGTACTGGGCTATTGGTCCTAGGGCCTATATAAGCCTAGCCAAAAAGGTACCCTGGCTTTCACCACCCAACAAAATTATCAGTGGCAGATTTAAGCATTCACGCAGGGGCACACACCACCCCCTTTTTAAACCTCTGAAGTTATACAGCAAAAAAAAAAAAAAAAAAAAGAAGAAATACCAACGCACCGTTATTGAAACTGGAAAACGTACATCTAAAATGGTACATTTTCCTTTTCAGCTCACCATCGTTTTGCTTCTCATGATTCATGCATCAGAGATGCGATTGAAGATTACAGTCAGCTGATCTAAATGAAGATCCTGCACTGCTTCTCCGTTGTTGGCTGGTAGGATACATACATGCTGAGGTGGATGACCTCGATTACCACCTTTCCCTAACGTATCACTAACGTCTGGGTAGAAGTTAATGAGCCCTACAGGATTCCACATCGATGTGCATAACTTGCATAATGTCTAACATTCTGCAATTTTCAGAACACTTATATCAATTCTCTCTACAAAATGTTAATATTAATGAAACAATATGCAAATACTTTGCTGCTAAAAGTTGCAAAGTTTTCTTTTTACTTTTCTGTTTTAAAAGTGTTGGTCTATTTTACTGCTTGCCTCTAAAGACAACAATTAAAATATAGGTGCAGGGAAGTATTTTCCATTGAATGTTCAAACTTGTTACATAAATGACTGTCTCCATCTCATCAGCTTTAAACCAATGAGCTCCTCCTTCGAACTTTAATACTGCAGAGTGCAGCAGAATTCTATCTCCACAGGGCAATTTTTGGCGGGAAATGCAATGAAAGTAGTCACCAGTAGACAGTGATAAGGGTTGCTAAAGCATTCAGATGAGAAAGTCCAGTGCTGCATTAATACGTGCATTATTTGTTTACCGAAGCTATAACAGATATCAGAATCATTTTATTTTTGTGAGTTCAGGTCCTTACAGGGCTTTGTAGAAATTTAGATTGAAACAAGTGGTGGATGTATGGTTTAAAAAGAGGTGTATGCCTTCAATAGTTAGTCACATTTCAGGAAGAGGCATTTTATACAAGTGAATGAATTGTGTGTAGTTTATTCCTCCCATCTAAACTGAATAGAGTGGCTAAAAGAAGACAGAAAAGTTATACTTGACAATGATCACTACTACATTTGATATTACTGTTTGTCTTGAAAGTGTGCTGGTAACTTGTCACAGATCTCTTAACTGTCCCTATTTTGAAGGAATGTTCCTATCAAACATCTCAGCTGTCCTTGACTTATAGGGACATCTTTGATTTTGACTTCATTTTTATCTCTGTCCCTCTTAATCCCTCCCAAAACTGGTGACTTTTAGAGAAAAGGTGGTGGATTACAGTTAATAAATAATGACAATAATTTGAGTTACAGACTTCTTTTACTTTAGGAAACGTATATTAATTCACGTTCTCATATTCTGTCAGTGTCTGTGTTGTAATAACAGAGGGAGAACGAGTTAAATTAATTCAGAGGTCAGGTTCTAAATGTTCTTCAGTGAAGTCAGAGTCCTTCAACCTTTTAATCTACTGATGGACTGAACAAGAATCATGAGCAGGGAAAGAAATGTAGTGTTTCGAGTAACGGGTTTAAACCGGCATCAGACGTGCCTTGGATGACGTAAGAAAAGAGACTGGAAGCAAGGAAAGAAATGTAGTGTTTAGAGTAACGGGTTTAAACCGGCATCAGACGTGCCTTGGATGACGTAAGAAAAGAGACTGGAAGCAGGGAAAGAAATGTAGTGTTTCGAGTAATGGGTTTAAACCGGCATCAGACGTGCCTTGGATGACGTAAGAAAAGAGACTGGAAGCAGGGAAAGAAATGTAGTGTTTCGAGTAACGGGTTTAAACCGGCATCAGACGTGCCTTGGATGACGTAAGAAAAGAGACTGGAAGCAGGGAAAGAAATGTAGTGTTTCGAGTAACGGGTTTAAACCGGCATCAGACGTGCCTTGGATGACGTAAGAAAAGAGACTGGAAGCAAGGAAAGAAATGTAGTGTTTCGAGTAACGGGTTTAAACCGGCATCAGACGTGCCTTGGATGACGTAAGAAAAGAGACTGGAAGCAAGGAAAGAAATGTAGTGTTTCGAGTAACGGGTTTAAACCGGCATCAGACGTGCCTTGGATGACGTAAGAAAAGAGACTGGAAGCAAGGAAAGAAATGTAGTGTTTCGAGTAACGGTTTTAAACCGGCATCAGACGTGCCTTGGATGACGTAAGAAAAGAGACTGGAAGCAAGGAAAGAAATGTAGTCTTTAGAGTAACGGGTTTAAACCGGCATCAGACGTGCCTTGGATGAAGTATGAAAAGAGACTGGAATAACAAGCATTTGAGTCTGAATTATCATTCGGAAATTGCAGGGGCTTTTATTCTAACAACTTTCTAAGTTTATAAGAACAATATTTAAAATTTGCCTCTATTTGGGGGGGCTTTGTCCTCCCATTATTTTAGGCTTTGTCCAGATTTTTTGTGCTAGTAGGTTAAAAGTTATGGAGGGGGCTTAGTTAAAGATTAAGATGAAGAAAAGGAAAAATGCAATAGTGGACAACATTTCTTAATCCTTATTTCTTAGAATAATTTCTGCAACTTTATGAATATGATATTGTGTGGTTGTTAAGATATCAAATGCTGGAGATGCTATTGGGAAGAAAAAGTTACATGGGAACATGTTTTTTGGGAGTGTATTGAGCTTGCAGATTTTAAAAATTCACCAGGGAATGCTGTTGTCATAAATACTGGGGGCACCAAGTGGCTGTAACTGAGATGATTTTTTGAGCTGCGACACAGGATCCAAATTGCCTAGACATAGTAAAGCCTTATTAAGTTTAATTCTATCAACTACCAAAAATAGCAATAACTAGAAAATGGAAATCAGAATCTAAACTAACTGTATTTTAAAGTACTGAATATTGTGAAAGAGATTAAAGTACTAAACGTGGGATCTTTAGAAGAGGGAAGGGACAATGTACATATAAATACTTGAAATTGTGGAAACAATACATGAATACATGCAAAAAATCTGTTCAGGAGAAAGTAAAGTTTTAAGGAAGACAGGAAATGAGCAGTTTATGTCATGCTGGATTAAATGAGAGTTGTTGCAAAGAAACAAAACATAGATTTAATATATAATGTATATAAATGAAAATAAATTTTCCTTTCTTTTGATGTATGTAAGTGTGCCTGCATCTGAAGTGATGATTTAATAAAGGTGTTAACTTGTATTGCTGTATCACACACCTACACACACACGTACGTAAGGGAGTAAGAATGAGTGTTATGTATTAAATCCTGATAGGAAGGGGGAGCTAGCATTGCACTGAAACCATGTTTCAATGATGTTACAGATGTCAGTATTTTCAAGGGTCATAAAAGCTTGTGTGCATCACACACTACCTAGCAGTTGATGGAATGTTTGCCCCTGCTGTTTCAGTAACCCCTCCATCATCAGTCAGATGTGGCCTTAATGGATAAGTGTGCAGTCTGTTACACCAAATTCCTCATGAAAATGTTTTATCTTGTTCAAGGCTTTCAGGGTTTAGGTTCTCTCCTGAAGCAAAACAGGCAGCTAAATAAACTGATCCTAACTTTCCAACAGGAGCCTGAAAACCACCAAGTGTATCATTAATTTGTTTCTAGAAGATCACCATGGCAAATGGCGAGGGCTACACCCTGGTGTCCACAGATATAGAGAGACCATTCATCTCCCCTAGCATTTCTATATGGTCTATAGAAACTCACTAAAGCCCATATTGTATTCCTGTCTACTGTAAAGCTATCAACATGTTCTTTCTCGGCAAAATTAAAATGTTGCGTTCTTTGTATATATAGTCTTCACGGCCAGCAAGTTGTACTAGACACGTGGTTTTGGTGTGGCCAAGATAAATAGTTTGGTAACAGGATAAAGCAAATCTGGAATATACAGCAAGCATCTTTGTGAAATGCAAAGTAGATGGAAAAAGTAGTAGGTCACTTGTTATAAGGCAAGAGTGCACAGTGGTGAAATATATAAAAAAGCAATTATGAATCACACAGAGGTGAGAAACTTGCCTTGTTTACATAAGAAGATCATAAAATTATCAGTCAATCAGATATTGATGTTTGGGATAAAGATACTAAAGTAGATCATAAAATTATCAGTCAATCAGATATTGATGTTTGGGATAAAGATACTAAAGTAACGAGGCCGTTTTCCTTCTTTTAGATTTAAGAAATGTAGGCATTTGAGTGTAAAAACAAAGTAAAGGCTGGATAAGAGCATGTTTAAGTTAACAGGCTGTAATCCTGGGGTTTTGAGGTTGGGATGGGGTGTGAAAGTACACAAATTATAATATTTGTAGAGTTGATATGTTTTCTGTCAGTTTTGCATAGCTGAATGTCTGGATTAAGGCACTTAACTGAATCTAGTAAGTTTTTTTTTTTTTGCAAGTAAATGAGAGAACACTGAATGAAATGTAAAGTTTTTCTTTAGCAAATGAATATTCAGTGTGAGTTGAGGAGTCTGCAGCTGAGCATTTCATACTTATGTTGTCATGGAAACAAGCTGACTGTAAGGGCAAACAATAAAAGCCAGAGCACTTGTCTTGTGTTCCAAGTATGCATCGAAAATACTTGTGCTATCTCTAGATGTATGTGCTCTACACTGTGAGCGAATCACCTAGAGCCATATTTTACACCGTCAAGTGGCTAGCTCTTTCACTGTGCACACTCTGTGATCCATGTTCTCCTATTGTGAGGATACTGAGCACCACAGTAGATGCCCAAAGCGGTTGGTCTGTACAACTCTTCCCCTATAGGCGGCCATGTAGAGTCTGTGCTGCTGCCCACAGCTCCATTTGTTGGTAAGTGTTTTGAGATGGAAAAACTCAGCAGGTGTTTCCGAGGTGGGGGGAACTCCACAAAGAAATTGGGAGAACATGCAAACTGTAAACAGACATTGGTCAGAGGTCAGGATCAAACCTTGCACCTGGTGCATGGGAGGCAAAGACATTAACCATTATCCCAGCTGGTTTCTTCTGTTTCGGGTACAAAATCATCTACAACTGACTACATACTGCTGTTCTTCCACACATGATGTCTGAGCTCCTTAAGGTGATCTTTCCACAACTACCGATCCCAGTGTCCCACTTTCCCACTCCCATCCGGTAGTCATCTCACTAGACAACGTCCCCCCCCCTTTGCAAATTCCTAGATCCACCACTGATTATTTCCCTGGGCCTCTGTTGAGCCACAAACATGATCACCGGGGTGAATTTCCTATTTCCCATCCAATCATCAATATTTTTCTTGAAAAGTGCTAATTAGGAGCTTTGTTTGATATAGATAGGTAGTTTATTCCAGTGTATGGGAAGTTTCTGAGATAGGAATCTATCCATCCAGCATGTTCTGTTTATTGTGGTGACAAGGTTTAGGTACCTAGAGCATGTAGCTCGGAGGGATTGGGGTTTCTTTAAGTGGAACATGTCCAACAGCTCTGGGTTTGACATAGCTTTGTATGTTAGGCAGAGATCACCTCTGAGTAGGCGATATGCGATGGAGTAAAGCTCGAGTTTTTTGAGATGGTCTGCATAGGGCATCTGTTTGAGGATGGTAATCCTCTTTGTGAGGTATTTCTGCAGCCTTTCCAGTTGTAGATGTCTTGTGAGGTGCATGCTAAAAGGGCTTTTGTATTCTATAATGGGTCTAATAAGTGTCCAGTAGAGGGGAACAATGACCTCTTTTTTCCTGGATGAAAAACCTTTTGTGATGAGATGTGACACTTAGGATTTCCTGACTACTGTGGTTATGTGATTTTCAAAGGAGAGACTACTGACCGCCTGTGTCCCAAGGTCACAAGTATACAATGCCATCTATAACTGAGATAGTATTCAGCGCCTTCAATGATTGAGATAGTACACAATGCCTTCAGTGACTGAGACAGTATGCAACGCCTTCAATGACTGCAATAGTATACAATGCTTTCAATGACTGGCATACTATGCAATGGCTTCAGTGACTGAGATAGTATACAAAGCCTTCAATAACTGAGACAATATACAACACCATCTATGACTTAGGATACAATGCCTTCAGTGACTGAGATAGTATACAATGCCTTCAGTGACTGAGATAATATAGACTGCCTTCAGTCACTGAGATGTTCTCCTGAGTGACCTTTGGCTGCTGGTGGTTTCATTTATTTAATTTTTTTTTTTTACAAAACAAATACGAGAGATCACAATTTTAAAACATTTACAAACATAACAAAAGGATATATAGTGGTGCACATATTTTGTAATGTTCCTTAAGCAGAGGTATATTTTAACTACAGAGGTTCGTGATTTAAAATGAGTTTGACACACATGACTAGTTGTACACTCATGGTAAAGGATTAAAGCATTGTATTAATAAGTATTTACATCTTGTTGTAGAAATAAATCACAAATGGAAGGAACGTCCTGTATGAAAAAGTTGCTGGAAATAATAAAGTCCAAGTATAAAACCAATAATTTAGTAGCAAAAAACGTGAGCACTTTCGCGGACACACAATTCCAATTCCTCAGAAATTATGCATTTACATCTATTTACATCCAGATGCTACAAAGGTGTTTACAGCTGTTAGGATTAGGATAAAAAAGATGAGTAATAAAACATAAAGAAAAGAAATGCTAGTCAAACAGTTGAAAGTAACTTCTATACTATAGAAAATGTGATTTGAATTTTAAAATTTGCAGCCTAGCTCAACCCCACACAAGTGAGACTGTGCACGGATTGTACCAAATGCATTGTAAAACACCAAAAGAAATCCAGCTCCATTCAGGACGTAGACAGAATCAAAATTTAATGTGGCTAAAACAAAAAAGTAGCCAAAAGAAGGCTGTAAGTTTGGTCGAAACCCGTTTGCTATTCTATTTTTGTTGTTTTAGCCACATTAAATTTTGATTCTATCTACCTCCTGAATGGTGCTGGACTCTTTTTGGTGTTTTACAATTTTAAAATTTGACCATCTCCTTAATGTAAGTATAGTATCTAAGAGATATGCCCAATAGTTTTGAAAATAGGATAGTTTATTTTGATTCTTAGTGACCAATTTATGTGAAGATATGAATTTGGTTGCCATAATCCTAAAATTTCCCCATGTAATTTTAGATCTATCTAACCAATTTTTGGCAATGTAGAATTTAATTCATGCACATGCTGTGATCAGGATATGCTTGCATAGACCTATAAGGTTTTTAGGTGTTATGTCAAAAATTGCTGTTTCCCAAGAAAGTGTAGTCTTTTCACAACCCATGTTACAAAGACGTGCATCTGGAACATTTCTCTCCGGGCATCCTCTGAAAATTGGTTTCATTCCAAGTCGGACTTTCCAGGTAAATAAATGTTAAATAAATAAATTTTGTCAAGTTTAACTTTTAATAAACACCTTAATTTATACTCTAACTACTGGAATGAGAAAACAATATCACTATAGACCAAGAAAACCCAGGCAATAAAGAATACACTCAAACTTAGCCCATTTAAAAGTTTAATATATACTCAACTTATGATTAATAAAAATGCTTACTATACACCTGTTGTTCTTAATAAATTCAGTTCACAATGTTTTCCAACTTCTCATCTCTGCCCTCAAAAAATGGCAGATATACTTTGCATCTTCTGGAGTTGTACTTTATTTTTATCAATATTATTTCACCACTGAGATTTAAAGATTTATTTAGGGACTGAATCTTTTTGTGAACTAACTTTAATTTTTTTTTTGTTGTTGGCAGAAGATTTTATAAATCAATGATAAAATAATGTTTTTGTGTTCTTGGAATGAGTTTATTTGCAAGAACTTAAATATGCAAGTTAAAATCAAATGCTATTCCATTTAATCCTCCAGGTGTGGGTTTTCTGCACGTGCTGAACATACTGTCATAATACTTATGAACTGTCTTTACTTTATAGTTCCCATGCACATACTCATGACATTTCTGGCCACCAAACTAACGCCATGGCTATAATTTCTTTCTCTGTCTGTACATTCCTGGTCTGTACATCAGTCGGAGTTCTTGACACAGAGACAGTAGGTCTGCCTTTCTTGTAGTAGGACTGCTTCTAGTCCTTTTTGACCTGCAGCAACCTGAAGCAGCATTTATAATGTGGCATCAAAATCTTTAAAGGTCGGTCTCGTAGTCGCCAGTCTTTTCAGTTTATCAAGGCTTTTAGTTTTCTCTTTTGACCAAGTCAGGATTGTGGCCTGCAGTTATGTCTGACAGGTGTGGTACTGTCACCATTAATTGAATTAATGAGCCGCCTGTTTGTTGGAGTCTGCATATTTACAATAATACATAACTTATCAACATTGGTTTGAATGTGGCTGTTGTATTTCAGAGATGACAAACTAATCTGCCAGTTTGCAATATTCTTCTTCTAGTTTTTAGACCCCATTCTGTTGACTAGCTTAATTAATCTGATATCATGTCTTGTTAGGAAGAGCCGCAAACCAGGAAGCAGCTGATTAAGTTACAGTTTCTTTCAGCCCTTCGATCACATCAGCTACAGTTCTTTGAAAGACCACAAGAACAAATAAAATGCCAAATGTTAGTCTCACAGATCTATATAATGCCGGCAGTGTATTATCAATTAATTATTAGTGCCCATAGACACACAGGCACATTTACAAGATATATTGGGTTGCCCTACATGGGACTGCAGACCTACTACTTGATAAATCAGTTTTATATACTTTACTTGTGTGAAGACAACTCAAGACACATTGGCTCTCAAACTTCATTTTCTACAGAACGTATAATATCACATAGAGCGGCCTTTTCTCACACAATATGCACTAAATACATCTCAACAATGCTCACACTCACCTCCATCTTTACATTGTCTATCTTCAGTAGATTAAAAGTCTGCTTTTCTGAGTTTTGTTTTCTACTAAAGCACACACTTATGAAATGGCAGACTTTGCTAAATGTACTACAAAGGTGATTGTTTCACCTTACAGTGCTTCTTTTGACTACTCTGCTGATATATGGGCAGAAGGCCCTGACTATGACCCAGCTGGCCTGGGTGTGATTAGCGGCTTGGGTGACTGATGGAGTAGTAGGGGCAGATGGATGTTACCATCCATGTTGACAGATTGGTTGTGTGGGCATCCCCATCAGTGATCTCTGATGGAGGTTGGTGATACTGACATAGGAGTGTAGTCTTGGGGGGGAAGGGTTGGGTCATGGCTTACCTGGGGAGGTAGGGTAAAACACCATGTGTCCCATGTCTCACTCCCACCCCACTTGCAAATCATGTAACTTGGACAAGAAGACGGAAACAGGTAGCAGGAATTAGGATGATGCAAAGAAGCAAAAATGAGCTAAAAAAGTGCACCATCTGTTTTCATTACTACAACTAAATTAATTATTTGCTGCTTGTTTATTACTAGTTGACATCTTATACCAAGAGTGTGGCACTACGTTATCATACTTTAGAATTTTATAGTCATAATTGTTCTAATTTTCTAGGCTTTGTTTCATTATTCTGTATCAGTATCAATCTTAAACATGTCTATGCTATTAATTAAAAATTTTAACTGCACTATAGGTCACTTGCAGTGTATGCATCTATGATTTTCTGAAAAGTATACTTCCAATGCAATTTTTCTTATACCATGTGGAATTCCATGTCTACTTAATAAATCACACAACTGCTCAAATTCACAATTGTGTATTGTGTGTTTTAATAAAATCACATATGCATCAGTACTTCCTCGGATACTTTAAAAGGTTTAACCTTTAAAGGATAAAAAACAGGAGCATTTCTTTGTTTCTGGATATATGGTGTTCAGATACTAGATTCATTATTATTCACTATTATTAACGCTCAAGAACATTTTTACAGGTTTGAGTTTATTACTTTATATATTAATTTTAAATGTGTTGACCAGGGAAGTCTGGCTGGGCACAAAGGCCCCTTTTCAGTGGAGGATTGGAGAGAAAATCACCAGTGCATGCAGCAGAAACAAAATCTTTTAAATTATACAGTATCAACAATGCAAGGCAAAATATAGTTTAATGTAAGAAATCTTAAAAATGTCCCCATTTGTGAAGACAATCAGTAAGTCTAAGAGGGGCAAAACTACAGAGATTTTTCCCTCAGTACTATACACAAAACATTAACAAATATAAGTAAATCATACTAAAGCTCAGAATCCAATGGATAACCCCTCCTCCCGGAAATATTACTTCCAAGCTAGGAAGTCCTAGATACAACCTCCAGATCCATGTTTTCCTCTTTACACCCCACCTTTTTAAAAATGTCATGTGACACAATATTCCCCACCCTGTCTGATCATGCCACTATAATTCCTTCTCCTAAAGTTCCAACACTCAAAACAACCTGCAATGATTACAGGCCCATTTCCAGCCTTTGCACCCTAACCAAAATATTTGGAAACATTTTGTATAATTCAATTTTCAGTCATATAAATGCCCAGTGCCTTTTGTATCTCTGGCAGCTTAGCTTTTGTCAATCATTTTATACATTGACTGTACACACCACATAGTCACAAATAACATTTACTGTAACCTGAACAATGGCCCAGTCACAAGAGCCTTTTTCATAAATATGACAAGGATCTTTGTAACTGTCCATCACTCAGTCCTAGTCAATAAACTCAGTAGGTTAATTTTGGACCTAATAATGTGCAATTGCTTAAAAGCTACCTTGAAAACTAAAGCTTTAGAGAGAGAGAGAGAGAGAGAGAACAAATTCATACATACATACAAATGCTTCAAGCACGGTCATTAAAGCTCTTCTAGCTTGCCAATATACCAAAACACTTGTTCCCATAGTAAATTTCCCGGCTGTTCTTAAAAATATCTAAACTAGTACTTGCTTTAATGTAATTTGGTAGTCTGTTCCATGCATGAGCTACTCTGTCAGAGAACCAATTAGTACACTTCTCATTCATATATAATCTTCTACATAGGTTATCCGATGATTCTCTAGTACTTTTAGATAACCCCAAACATTCCCAGAGGTAGTCGTCCCTAAATGCCCTATATACCTGAATAAGATCTCCTCTTAAATATCTGTAAGAGACATTGTACAAGTTCAGATATTTTAGTATTTCATAATAACTTATTTTCACATCCATGGATGCCCTTAGTATATTTCCGCTGTACGCTTTCCAGTTTATTCATGCTTGTTTTCCTATAGGGTTTCCACATTGTTATTCTATACTCAGGTTTGGGTCTAATGTAACTAACAAACAATGACTTCATTATGTTTGATTTCCTAGACTTTATAAATCTATTTATACAACCAATAGTTCTATAACTATCATTAAAGGAGAGATAACTATCCCAGCAGAGTGTAGCCTCCCAGACATCTCAAATGCGCAGGTGAAAGCTGCTCTCTCTAAAGCTAAAAACACAGCATCAATGGGACCGGATGGTGTCCCCGGCTGTGTGCTACATGAGCTAAATGAGGAATTAAACCCGCACATAAGGCAGCTGTTTAATCTCAGCCTTACCACAGGATACGTGCCCAAGGAGTGGCATACGGCAACTGTGGTCCCACTCCACAAAGGCGGTGCCTCTACGGACCCTGGTAATTACCGCCCCATAAGCTTAACAAGTCTAGTATGCAAAGCTATGGAGAGGATCATAATGGAGCTCATAAACAAAGATATAGGGGACTTGCAGACATTGGACCCAACCCAGTTTGGCTTCGTCAAGGGCAGATCATGCCTTTTGAACTTGGTCGACTTCTTGAAACAGTCACCAAGGCCATTGATGAGGAAAGGCAGTCCATACAGCCTACCTTGACCTTGCAAAGGCCTTCGACACAATACCCCACTCGGGTATTGTAGAAAAACTTACCAGCTTAAATGTAAACCCATATGTCACAAGATGGGTTGCAAACTGGCTTAAGGACAGAACCCACAGGGTTAGAGTTGCTGGCGCTATGTCAGATTCCAAGCCGGTCACAAGTGGTGTCCCACAGGGCTTGGTCCTTGGCCCCCTATTGTTCGGCATCTACTTCTCAGAAGTACAGGCCAGCATGGGAGGACTTTGGCTGACAAAGTTTGCAGACGACTGCAAACTGGGCGCCATAGTGGAAAGTGCATCGGACACGGATATCCTTCAGAAGGGACTCACGGAAACATATAGCTGGTGCCAGAGCCATGGCCTGAAGTTAAACGCCAAAAAATGTATAGTCATACCCTTCAGGAAAAACAAGGTAACCCCAAGCTACCATATAGGTGGCAATCCACTAAGCACAGAAGAGGTTATCAGGGACGTGGGGACCCAGGTTGACAGTGGCCTTTCTTTTGACACTCACGTTGCTAAAGTGGTTAGAAAGACCTTCTACATTGCCCACCTGATCATGAAGGGATTCACATCCAGATCTAGTGAGGTCATTGTTCCCCTGTACTCTTCACTTATCAGACCAATGATCGAGTACAATGCCCCATTCGGGATGTATCTCACCCGACATCTGCAGCAATTGGGGAGACCCCAAAAGTTCCTCACCAAAAGGATAAAGGGACTCCAAAATCTGTCATATGCTGCCAGATTGAAGAAACTCCAGCTCTATTCAGTTGCATACCGTCTGCTCAGAGGTGACATGTGCCTGACATACAAGGCCATGTCCAACCCGGAATTAATGGACATGCTCCATCTCAAAAAATCCAAATCCACCAAAACCACTAGAGCAAGCGACTTAAACCTTAGCACGGATATAAACAGGACGTGCTGGAGGGATAGATTTATCACTCAGAGACTCCCTATACTGTGGAATAAAATCCCGATCCATGTGAGGCAGAGCACCTCGCTGGCTCTGTTCAAGAGAAATCTTGACCTGTGGATGGGAGATCATAGGTTTATCCCAGGAATCATCTCTGTGTCACTGCTGGACAGAGGCACAACAAACTAATGGGCACAGTATTTTTTCATATAAGGGGTGGCGTAAGCCACAAAAATTTGGGCTAGGCTTATAAATGCCTTAGGGCAGATAGCCTAGTATAAACCTATGAACCTATGAACCTATTAGCCAATTCATTTGTTGATATGATTAGGTGGGAGGGTGATAAGAGGGTGGGAGAGTGGCCTAATGGTTAAGGTGTTTGCCTTACAAACACAAGGTGCAGGGTTTGAGTCTCACAAGGAATAATTGGCTAGGCTTAAAATGGCTTGCAAGGGCAGTTAGCCTAGTACTAATCTATGAACTTACTAATCTATGAACCTATGAAAACTCATAATTGAATCTACTCATTTACCTAGGTCCTTAAACGAGTCTACAGTTTTAATCACTGTGTGCTGTATTAAATATTCACCTTTCAGCTTATGTCTCCCAAATCTCATATGCTTAGTTTTTGATGTATTTATCAACATATTTTTATCCTGTGCCCAAATGGTCAATTTAGTCAAATTATTTTGCAGACATGCCTTATCTGTAACACTTGTAATCAGTTTACCCAATTTCAGGTTGTCAGCATGCAGACTGTAGAACACCTCAAATGAAAATGTAAGGTTTGAAAGATACAATCTAAACAAGTAAGGGCCTAGTACAGAACTCTGTGGGACACCTTGACTGTAACCAAGGATTTCCAATTCTGAGCATAGCAAAACAATCCTGTCTTGGTTTGTGATTTGTTGTGGAGTTGACTGGTAAAAGTAGTTTTCATTGAATTTATATTGCATTTGTTATCACTATTTTTAACTGTTTGTATGTAGGAAGAGACTGCTTATTAACAAGCTTTACTTTGATTCATATTTTGTTGTTTTACTTTTAGTTTCACTTTTGGTTGTGAGAAAGGGATAGGTTTTAGACAGGCAAGCTCTAGCCACCATAAGGGGCCTAGACAGCTATAAATTTGCACAGACTGCAGAGGGGAAAATTCTGAGCATAAAACAATCCTGTCTTTGTTTGTGATTTGTTGTGGAGTTGACTGGTAAAAGCAGTTTTATTTATTTTTATTGTTAAAAGGAGGTGTAACTGCAAGCTATAGTGAGCAGAAGCTACTGCACAATGTAAAGACATTACAACTTGTATGGACAGAACAACTTTATTGTATTTTATTATTTAGTTGCATATTGCTAGTATACCTTTTGTCATAGAAGTTGATTTAAGTTCCTTTGAATTCTTTGCTACTTACTTTATGTAATTTTTTTTCTTTGCAATATTGTATTCAATTAAAGCTGAATATATGGATTTCTTAAACAAGTATGCAATTAACGATTTCCTAATGCACAAGTATCTTGTACAGTGTAATAAATGCTATGCATATTTAAAGGGAACAGCTGATAACACTGGGGATCTTTGTTACTCATGTTAAAACTTGGATGATTTGCTTACCATTGTTAGAAGTAAATCTAGATTTAATGATGTTGATTGCACATATGCAATTGGCATGGCTTGCAGAACTGTTGTTTCATATATTAATGACTGGACTGATGAACTAAATAATATTAGGCAAAGAACAAATAGAACAGATTTAGGAAATGATGCATCTATTGTCTGCAAAGAACATTCAAATCCTATGAAACACGATGAGGCCCCTGAGAACTATGGAGTTGTGGCTGGAAGTACTCAGCAATCTGAGGATCCGGTTTGTTTAGAAGGAAACAAAAGAAAGAAAGGAAGACGTTGTCAACAAATAACAAGAAAGAAAAATAAACTGACCAATGACTGTAAAGGAAAGCGAATACATAGTAAAAAGGATTCGGCTTTGTTATGTAACACACTGGTGACAGGGAATGAAGATATCTGTCTATCAGAAAACCCTCAGTCTACAGGAAAAGGCATCACCTTTCCAATGGAAAAGGTAGAAGAAAGAGGCAAGGTGCAGGTGAAAAGGAAGAAATCAAAACTGAACGTGGAAATATTGAAGAACATTACTGTAAGAAAAAGGAAGAGAAAGACAGATGTTGGCTACATGGCTCAAGCTGTGGATTTACAATGCCAGCTGGATGAGAATTTAATATACAATGAAAACAGTGGGATTAATAAGACTAATAGTGATGAAGATCTATCCTTCATAACAACTGATAGAGCAGAAATGACTGTATTAGAAGCTGAAGATTCTTCAGAGATGGCCAGCAAAGATATTCTTGTAATTGGAAATTCAGTTACTAGAGGAACTGATACTTATTTTTGCAGAGATGATAATGAACATCGAGTAGTGTTATGCTTGCCAGGAGCAAAAATAGAAGATGTGAGACAACCCTTGGAACACCGTAATGTAAGGAAGTATGGATCTGTTTTTATTCATGTTGGTACAAATGATGTCACCAACAAAGATTCTCTGACTGTTAGTCGGGAACTGACAGCCCTCCTAGATAGTATAGCTTGTACTGGTGTTAGGACATACTTTTCACAAATCACATGGAAAAAATGTCCTGTTTTAAAAAATGGAAATGTGTAGAGCATCCAAGCCTTGTTTTGGGCACGTGTTCAGACAGGATGGTGTGCATTTGTCTATATCATGGAAGAGAATTTTTGCAGCAGATATTTTGCAATATTTGACAAACACTAGCCAGGATTTTTGCCAGGTCAAAAATGTAACAGTTCACAGATAGTAACATTTGATGCATCTCTGATGGTTGTTAATGCTAGGAGAATTAATAATAAAGTTTTTTTTATTAGAAAATTTGCTACATTCCCACAAGATTGATGTTGTTATAGTTTGTGAAACATGGTTAAAGAACAATGACTGGAAACCAGTTCTGTCAGGGTATAAATGTTTTTACTGTAACAGACATTCTAACAGAAAATCAGATGGGGGTGTTATGATAGGGATTAAAGATAGTTATGAGACTTGTGATTATTACATGTTCAATGATAACACCAATACTATAGACTGTGTAACTGTGAGAATAAAGACACCCCTGGAACATATAACGGTTGTTGGAGTGTACAGACCACCAAAGTCAAGTGCAGATGACCTAGAGGAATTCATACATTTCTTACATGAAACACAGGATGGAAGAATAATATTATCTGGGGACTTAAATTTACCAGAAACAGACTGGAATAATATTGATTTAATAACGTTAGTAAAGAAATTATTCACAGAGTATATTCAGGAACAACAAATGCTTAAAATTGTAAAACAAAAAACCTACCAGGGGATAGAATATATTAGATATTGTTTGTGTTCCCGAAGAAATTACTATAACTTTAAGTCAAGTTTTACCACCATTGATGTGCAGTGATCATGGTGTCATAAATGTTAATTTGTTGCTAGATAATTCTGCCAAACTGAAATCTAAGCCAATGCACAGAAGGTTAATTACAGATTATAGGGAAGCAAAACAGTTACTATATAAAACTAACTGGAGTGAGGTGTTCAGTGGAAAAACTGCAGATGGAATAAGGAAAGTTTTGAAAGAGAAATTGTTTGAGTGCAAAAAGTAAAAAAAAAGTTTAACATCAGGATCTAGGCACGCAACATCAAGGGGATATATTTCCATAAGAACAATATACCTGATTAAGGTGAGAGACAAAAATATAAGAAATGGAAGAGAGGTCAAGCTACAACTTTGAAAACTGGAATAAACGAGCTGGACAAACAGATTAAGCATAATGTTAGACAAGATCAAGAAAAATTTGAAGAAAATGTATATAAAGATATTGAGCATAATAGGAAACCTTTTTATAGATACATACGATGTGGAAGGAGTAAAGATACACAAATTGATAAACTGTGTGCAGATTCTAAAATTTATACTCAGACAGACCAGATTATAGATATATTTACAAAATCTTATGCAAAAGAGTTTGGCTCCACAAAAGGGGTGGTAAGTTGTCCTAGTTACATCCAGGTAACCCCAGATACTGGAATCAAATTAGATTATATTGAAAAGAACTGTGCAAACTGGATCCAAACAAAGTGCAGGGAAGAGACGGAATAAGTAACAATAACCTGACAACACTTAAGCAAGAACTTACACTGCCATTACATTTATTATTCACTAGGTCATATAAATATGAGGAGATTCCTCAAGATTGGTGACATGCACTTATTAAACCTGTCTTTAAGGGAAAGAAGAGTAGGACAAACCCAGAATCATATAGATCCTTAAGTCTACTTTCATGTTGTGGAAAAACAATGGAGCAGGTAATACTGGATACGTTATTGTCAGAACTGGATAGGTTGGGACTTGAAACCATATATCAGCATGCATATGTTGAAAATAGATATATTACCACCTGTAACATGATGTTCTATAACAATATAATAACAGCTATGAATGAAAACTTGTGTTGTGATGTGATTTATAAAGATTTAACTTCAGCATTTGACAGGGTCATGTACAAAACACTGATCAGTAAATTAGTACAACTTGTATTGATGTACTGTTGATAAGATGGATAGCTGCATGGCTTACAGATAGGACATGGCAAGTATCACACACCAACTGGACAGGTGAAATCCTTGGTTACAGACAAGTTGTCCCACAGGGCTCTGTACTGGGCCCTTACTTGTTTAGATTGTATCTTTCAGCCCTTACTTTTTCATCTGATGTGTTCTACAGTCTATATGCTGACGACCTGAAATTGGGTAAACTGATTACAAGTGTTTTAGATAAGGCACGAATGACCTAAACCATGAAATTCCACAGCTTTACATAATTATATATATGGATGAACCCCTTACTCATAGAATCCAGTCAGACACTCTGCTAACTGTACCAAACCAAAATATTTCCTCTATTTGCAACTGGACCAACAAAAACACAATAGTAATTAACCCAGATCAATCTAGTATGACATCTGGCATCTCACATCAGGTTACATATCTTCACAAAGTTTAAAAGAGTTAGGATTTTTGCTTGAATCTGTTTGCATAGGTATTGTATACTCCAAGAAGACTTCAAAGAAGGTTTCCTCAAGTAGAGAGCAAATTTTGGAGGTGTGAGGAAAAAAGGGGTAATTGGGAGTGTATGTTTTGGGAGTGTAATGAGTTGTTAGGCTTTAAAAATTCTATACAGAGTGCTTTGTCAGAAATACTGGGTGAGCAAATAGAAATAAATAAGGACATTTTCAGTGGGGATACAGAATCTGAATTGTGTAGAAATAGTAAGGCCTTGTTAAGTTTAATTGTGGTGAATTCCATATAGAAAAAAATGGAAATTGTGGGAGCAGTGCCTGCATAAAATGTTTTGGGGGAAGTATGCTGTTTAAGAGGAGGCAGGAATTGACCAATTTATATAATTTTAGATGTATTATATTGTACAAAAGAATATATATATATATATATATATATATATATATATATATATATATATATATAAAATGTATGATGCTTGTAAATTTGAACAAGTTAAGATGGTTTGTTTTATTTTACATAAATGTAAGTTTGCCTATGTCACGAGTGAATTCAATAAAGGTGTTAAAATATATGTCTTCAGCAGATTACTGTGAGAGATATCTTCAATGATCTCACAGCAGATTACTGTGAGAGAGATCTTCAATGATCTCATTCCAATCATTACTCATCAAAAATATCTTGGGGTTTTAATAGATTCATGCTTATGATTCACAGGTCACACTGATAGTACATTTCACAGAGGGCTCTCCCAACTAAAATTCTGCTGTCAAATCTCACATTTCATCTCTCCAAATGTACAACAGTCCCTTATCAAAAACAGTCTCATCCTAAACTGGAATATGGTCTACCCCTCCTATGCTTCCACTCCCATGCAAATACCTAAACACTTAAAGTGGCAGTGAACAATATTTCTCTTTCTGTGCTCTTTGCTAGTCCTCCGACACATACATCTGGCATCTTATTAAAGATTCTACCCAGCCTCTTGCAAAAAGCAGAGCATTAAAAATGCTTACTACTCTTGTATTCAAAGATCCCACTTCTTCTAAAAAAACCCAAGTTATATGCTGAAGGGCAGGCAGGAAGAAGGAATTTCTCAGATTAGCTCTCTGTTCCTCTTCAAGGATACAGAGTTGACCTGTTACACAATTGCTGCTGTCACCTAATTCAGTCACTTTCTCATTTCATCTCTTAGTTGTGCATGTACAGCAGTCTTTGTATACACTCACTCACTTTAAACAAATAAGCACAACTTATTTACTTTCTCCCACAATCATTATTCTCCATATTAGTGATGGTATCTCTTTACTTCTCTACTTTTTTATTTGTAAATTTTTATTGATTTGCATAAGACATAGGAGAGAGAAAACATGTACAGAATATGTATCTTAAACATCATAAAAATAAACTATATACAATGTCTATAACAGATACAATGTCATCGTTAAAATTACATTTTATCTAGTAGTTTTGAGTTTTAACCAAGATAGATTCTTGTATCATTTTTGTAGATCTTAAAGTTGCAGCTTGTAGTTCCTTATTACATACAATTTTAGTTAATGATAAACAAATCTGCAAATGAGAGGATTTTTTTTTACATTTCCAATTTAAAATGATCATTTTTCTTGCAATTGCAAGCAGAGACCAGAGAAGATGCACTTGTATCTTTGGAATATGTGCTGGTATTGGCGCATTAAATAATAACAATGAGTCTGACACTTCACATTTACACGACCACAATGCTTTTATGAAATGTTTAAACTCCAACCAAAATGGAGTTACAATTTTACATTTAAGGAACATATGTACCCAGTCTGCACATAGTATTTCGTCAAATCTTCAACATTTATTATTGTCATTTTTTGATATTAATGCAGTTTTGTGTGGAGTAATAAAACTCCTATGTATAAATTTTCATGTGAAAATTTTTCCAAAAAGGAGATGATGTATTATTAATTGATTTAAGTATTAATGTTTTCTCACTCTCTGAAAAGCTGGATTTATTTTTTTTCCTGTGTAATTCCATAAAGAATCCTCTGTGATTTGTAAATCAGCTCTTAGGGTTTTGTATATTTTTGAAAATGAGAAATCATTATTGTTATTGAAGGTTCTTATTTCACAGAAGAGAGAAAGTATTTTAGGTAGAGATATAGTATTAGCCATTTGATATATTTTAAATTTATTAACTATGTAGTCTCTGAATATTTGTATGTTTAACCAGTTATTATGATTTATGTTGTATCTAGCTATAAGTGGATTTGCTTCATGTATGCTATTATTACCTAGGAAATAGTGCCAGAATAATAATCCATTTTCTTTCATGTCTTTTATTTACTTGTATTGAAAGAATTTTGGCATGTCTTTGTGCACGCTATGGGAAACATTAAAAATATAACATTTTTTATCATATAGTTCTTATTCATTATCTTTTTAAAGTTGCTAAATATATTGTTAAACAGAGAAAATGTTTCATTTGTATTGGTATTATAAACAATATATTTTACAACTAGGGAGATTTTATTAGTTTCTGAGAACATATTCTCTATTATTTTGTCAATGTCGGAAAGTAGAATGCTTTTAAGAAAGTTTTTCTAATTAGATATATATTTAGGGTTTAACCATTGACTTATGTTAAGGATGACTGATTCTGCATAAAGCTTTAAGTTTGGAAATGCTATTCCACCATCATCCCAGCTTCTGTAGTGCCATGCATAACTAATTCTTGGCTTTTGGGGGACCATAGAAATTTTATTAACATAGAGTTTAGTTGTTTCATTATTTTTTTAGCAGGAGAGGTAATTCAGGTTTGGAAAAAGAATAAAATTTTGGGTAATATGATTATTTTTATTAATGATCATCTTTATTCTATAGTGAAAAACATTTTGTTCCATCTTAGTATTCTTTGACCATGGATATTAGATTTTTATAGTTTGTTTTTATAGTATCTTTCCAGTTTAGTTTTATGAATATTCCGAAGTATTTAAGTGTGTCATTTGGCCAGTTAAATTTACCATGTTTTCTTTAAAACAGTACCTATTTTTTATTTATTAGTATGGTTTCTGTTTTGCTATGATTAAAGTTCAAGTCTGAAATCTCTTCGAAAATTTGTAGTGATTTTATAATGTAATCAATAGAAGAATCTATATCTCCAGTTGTTATCAAAATATTGTCTACAAAAAGTCGTAGTTTCAAACTGTAATTTGAGTTAACATAAAAACTACTTATATTTGGATTTGCTCTTATGTAGTTATCCAGTGGTTCCACTGATAAAGCAAACAATAAGGATGATAATGGGCAACCTTGCTTAGCACCCTTTAGGATTTTGAGTGGACCTGATAAGAAAGCACCAATTTTGACGTATGATATTGAGTTTTCATATAATCTATTTAATAGAACTATAAACTCAGGGGTAAAGTGATATATTTCCAGTACTTTAAATAGATAGGACCAATTTATGGAATCAAATGCTTTGTCCAGGTCTAGGCTAATAATTGACCGTCTTTTTTTTCTTGTTTGCATAATCTATTAAAGATAAGAGTCTGATAATGTTATTTTGGACTTTCTTATTTAGGATGAAGCCTGTTTGGCCATCTGCTATTAATTTGGGCATTAATTTAGTCTAGCAAGAATTGATGTGAAAATGTTATAGTCCACATTCAATAATGATATAGGACGGTAAGAATTTACTAGTTTCAGATCTGTGTCATGTTTTAGAATAGGTGATATCATGGCATATATCCAAGAGAGGAATGTGCTTGCATTTTTTCTAAATTCTTCAAAAGCTTCTAGTAATATCTCAAGCACTTCATCTGGAAGTAATTTGTATATTTCTGCTATTAGTCCATCTAACCTTGGTGCCTTATTATTTTTGAGACTTTGAATTCTTTCGTTTAGCTCTTTTAATGTTATTGGTTTAAACAATTTAGCATTTTGTTCTTTTAACTTTTTGCTTATGTTCTCTTTTAAGAAATTGTCTTTTAGAACATTCCTGTTTATATTTGAATTCATATCATTTATTATTTCATGCTGTTTTCTGAATACCTCTAGAATTTCTTTTAAATCTGTCATATTTAGGTTTGCATTTAGATTTATCTATAATCTCTGTTATATGTTTAACATTTGTTACTTTTTTGATTTTATTGCTCATCTGTGCATATTTTTATGATTAACTGAATAAGATTGTAGTTTAATTCTCTCTAAATTTATTGCAACTTTATGATTCAGAAATTTTATATATGCTAAATTTAGTTTTCAGTTCTGAATTTGAGTTTGTCTTTAGTATTATGTTATTTTTAATGTGTCAAATTTTAATTGTATTATTAGTTCACTTTTCCGTTCATTTCTTTTAAGTACCAAGTTTTAATTTTACCAAATAGGTAAGATTTTAATGTGTCCCAGACCATAACTTTAGAAGTTTTGTAGTTATTAACATCAAGGAATGATTTTATTTCTTTCAGATGTCATTCTCTAAACCCACTTAATTTGATGATGCATACTGGTATTCTCTGCCAGAAGATCAAATCACTTGGTTTAATGTTAATTTTAAAGAAAATAGCATTGTGGTCGGACAATGGATAGGAACTAATTAAAACTTCCTGTAGTTTAGAGAACAGATTATTGGTGACAACTATCTTATCAGTAGTTTTGTGTACCAAATCTATATGGATAGTGTGTGTATTTTAGGGATTTTGATTCTTTTACTTCATAAATATCTCTCAAATTCAAAAGAGTGATGAAATTATTCAATTTTTTTAGCTGGAGCAGAGATTTTAAAATTGCCACTTTTAGTAGTGTCATTCATGGAAAGGATGCAATTGAACTCCCCTGGATAAATTATATTTCCCTTAGATTTAATTGAAATCAATTCTAGGTATTTGTTTGCTGTTTCAGCACAGATACCAGGTATACAGTATGTATTAGCCAATGTGACTTGTTTTTTTATTTATTTCTAGGATAACTAAACATAACATGCCATTTTTGTCTGAGTACGAGTCAATTATTTTAGGTATTGGTAACGGTTTCCTCCATAATATCATAGTGCCTCTTCTCTTGGTCTGATAGTGAGATTCCACAAGTACTGAGTAACCATTAAAAGACATTTTATCTAGGTCACTTTCTGTTATAGGAGTTTCTTGTAAAAAAGCTATATCAATTTTATTTGTTCTCAAATATTTGATTAGACTTCCTCTCTTTATAAGGTTGTTAAGATCATTAACATTTAGAGATATACATTTATAAGAAGACATTCTTATAGACACATTTACATATCAAAGATTCTGTTATGGACATATCACATAGATAACTAATATACATTTGAAACTATATACAACTCTAAACATGGAATATTTAATTGCTGATTTGATGAAGAAATCATCAAAACCACCTTCATCCATCCTTAGAACAGTAGTCTATGTCTATCAAGTGCTTCTGCCTTTGTTCCAATAAGTATAGAGAGTGAGATGGTAAAAAACAACTCTTCAAAGACGTTTGATGGCATAAATAGTATAATTTCTAACAGTGTATAATTAACTATAAATTATTATGAATAGTTAACCGTGTATATAAAATGTGATAACTATTTATAATCGGTACTACATAAATCTTCTTAAACTCATTAATATATGTATATTTCTCTAAGCTGTTTAAAAACAACTATGTTTTGTTATCAGTGGCAGTGTAGGTGAACCATGGAATTTGTATAGTGTGGAAAATGTTGTTTAGTTGTACTATACATGTGGCTCAGAATGTTTTTATCTAGTAGTGTGACTGTGTAGTATTTACAATAATATGCTTATTAGATAGAAATTAATGTATTTTTTCCATACAAAACATTATTATGTAATTATATATAGTGCTAGGTGTACAGGTCTCCTATAAATGCCCTTTACACTTTCTTCTTATTTTTACATTTATAAGAAGACATTTTTAGGAAAACATTCAAATACCTTATGTTCTGTTATGGACCTATGATTTATACTAAAATTTACTAACATAAACTTGAAACTATATACAACTCTAAATATGGAATATTTAGTTCCTGGATTGATGGTTAAATCATAAAAACTGCCTTTATATTTAAATCTCAGGTCTACGTCTATTTAGTGCTTCTGTCTTCAACTATCTAAACAAACAGACTAGAATTATAAAAAATAACTCTCCAGTGTTACCTAGTGCCATGAGCATCTTTGATTTTTAACATTATATGATTAAATATAAATGTATTAAGTATAATTAACCCTGAAACTCTAGTATAATAGTTATATGTTATCAATATCATACAAACTTTTTCAAAATACAAAATAACGAACAGACTAAAACCAGAACAAAAAGGCAGTGGAAACTTCGAATCAATACACACTTGTAAAGTAAATGCCAAAAGAAATTTAGTTATGTGAAGCGCTTTTCATCCCGCTGATAGTGGGACTTCTTCAGACACAAAACACTCTACAATAGACTACTATTTAAAACAAGTATTGTGTATAAGCATGTGTTCGCAACCACCAGTCAACAGCCTAAAGTGATAATTAACACTTCTCAAAAAAGATGCTCAATTTAAAATATAAAATATAAAAACATGTCACAAATGCTAAACAGTACTAACTACTGTGCTGTCTGTTCCCAAACCCTACAGTAACTAATCTGAGTGCACAAAGAATGCACATATTAAAAATACACAAAAAATATCCAGAACGCCATATTAGTTGTAGTACTTTTAGGAGTTTAAGGTACCAATAAATATTCCTTTATTAAGAATGTTGATAGTACTTATTTTGGCTTTAGATCATACAAACTTTACTAAGTCCAAAAACTATAACACCTATTTCAGATATTTTAGTATATGTATAATTCTTTAAATTATGTAACTATCTTTTGTTGTCAATAACTATACATATATGTCACAAAATGTATGCAGGAAGAAGATTTATATATAATTCAACTGTACAAGTTAGATTAAGTGTTTCTATTTAATAATTTAACTAATATATATATATATATATATATATGTACTATAATATGACTAAAGAATAGAAGCAAATATATATGCATTGTAATTTCTTTTAAATAAATATTGAAACCTATATAAATTCACCTAGTGAGATGGTATTTCATATGGTTTTCTCTCTCCCTTACCATATCCGTCTCAAACAGTGTTAACAAATTTTCGGCCTTGACTGACTATTTTCTTCTTAAATCATAAACACAAATAGGATGTGTGATATGAAGTTCACATATAACTATCTAAACTGTCTATACAAAAATAATGCTATGAAATTGTGCACAATGTTGGCTGTATAGATCTTCTAAAAGTGCCTTTTGTTGATTTGTTAGCTGTTGTCTTGGTAAATATAATGTTCTAAGTATTTCACAACTACTATCGATAATGTCCAATGACAAGCTAGTTTCCTGTGAGATGGCAGAAATGGTGCAATATTTATACATGAATCAGAATACGAAGACATGAATCAAATATAGGATCTCCATTAGTAAATGAAGGTGACAATTTTTCATCTTTTCATAAGTTTCCCTTTCAAATATATGTAAGTATGAAATTATATCTATATTCATAAGTCTTGTGAATGAGTGTTGCATATCAATATACATTCTTGATGTTTATGACTATTAGCATTTACACTTTTCTAAGAAAAAACATACGAACATATTCGAGTGATTTTGCAATATAACAGATATCTATAACTTAATGATTCACAATGAAATGTATATGTCTTCAAACTGAAGTCAAGAAGAACATATCTCAGTAATTATAATAGTTTGAATGATTTATCATCAGCAGTATTATATGGGAAACATTATTATGGGGTCCTGATGGAGAGATGAAAAGTCAGTAAGCAAAATAGCATAGTAGTGCTGAAATTGAATTCATCCTCGAGTCTTGGTCAGTACCTTTGTGAGGTGGACCCTGTTTTTCACAAAATCTCACCAAGGCGACACTGATATATAGACTGTATTTATATAGCATATATCATGGACAGAAATAAATCAAAAATAAAAAAAAAGATAGCTGGCTGCACAAGACCCTGGATAAAAAAAGTGCCCAATCCTGGTAGGCACACTGGTGTCAGGATTGAAAAAAATGACAGTGTAGAATTCTCAAAATGCAGAAACAATCCTATAATGGGGCCAGGCAAGGCTCAGGGGGAGGATGCCCCCCCATTGTAGAAGGAATTATTAGTCCACAAAAATGACAAAAATTGATTGGCCAAAGAAGAGCCATAAAGACACAGAGTGGACTATTGAGGATAAGAAAGGAATTATGTATTGTTACTATTATGTAAAAAGCCCAGAATTTCCAGAAACAAGATATACAAAATGATTAAGAGAGAAATTAGAGGAAAGAAAAATACTTCCACAGGAAAAACTGTCACAAGCTTCAAATAAAAATGTGCTTTTGTTAATACAACAGATTTTTGAAAAACAGTATATAGATCAAGAAACTTTGATCTCTTTGGAAAAAGAAGCCTCTGAGAAAGTGAGAAAATATAAAGAACAAAACCTAGAGATATTTGAAAAATATAAAAAAGAAATATGGACATGGGAAAGAAAGAGAGATTTGATATGGTGCAATATTTATACAAAGGAGAAAGCCAAGTTAATTAATATACAGAAGGCAGTCTCAAAGATATTCGAAGAAAAATACAGGCAAAGGCATCCAGATATGGAAAATTTTACAATAAAAAGATTAATAGCCCAAAGATGTAATGTAGAAAAGATAATTAGTAAAGAAGACGTTAAAGAAATAGAAGTTGAAGTTATGGAGTGCCTGCGAAGTGAAGGATTTATTGTAGAAGGTCTAAAACAGATTATATCACAGCATGATGGAGTGAGTCCCCAGAATAAGAAAAAGCAGGAAGATCAGGAGACGTGAAGAAGAAATATGGACATGGGAAAGGAAAAGAGATTTAATATGATGTGATATTTATGCAAAGGAGAAAGCAAAACTAACCAATACAAAAAGAGCAGCACCAAAGATATTTGAAGAAAAATATAGGCAAAGGAATCTGGACATTGAAAAGTTTACAATACAAAAAATAAGAAGACAAAGAGGAAAAGTAGAAAAGGAGATTAGTAACGGAGAAGTTAAAGAAACAGAAACTGAGGTTATGGAGCACCTGAGAAGTGAAGGATTCAGTGTGGAAAATCAATTCCGAAAGCACCACAACAGGATAGAGCAATGGATATCCAAATTAAGGGTAAACCAATGAAATAGGAAGCAAAAGGTCAGGTGCCATATGAAGATATTTTGGATCCTTCTACAGAAAACCAGTATAAGTGTTCATTTGAAGCTGGACAGCAAGGAAAGGAACGGAAACTGTGGAAACTCTGATGCAGTCAATGTTGAGGAGTGATAGGCCAGTGAGTTCCCATATGACAGAACAGATGAGACAGGATGAAATTGAAGAGAATGTGCCACAAGAAGATGTTATAGAACTTTCTATAGAATGTCTGCAGGAAATGGAAAACAAAGGATGTGCCCTCAGTTTGGAAGGAAAGGAGTTAAGAGAAGAGTTGCTTGATTTAATAGACAAAGACAGATATATCAAGATCAGTGAGAGAAATAAACTGCAGAAGGTTAATAAAACACCAAAAGTCAGAAGCTTGATAAAACAAATGAACACAGTAATTAGGACTGTCCATAGAGACCCATGCGATATAACAGAAGTAAACAGGATATATTACTGTGCAGCTAAATTAATAGCTGATAAAGTTCTACAACAGCAACATAGGGTAGCGAGGGAAAAGAGGGGGCAAAAGTGAATACCATCATGGAAATATTGAATAGAGAAAACTATAAAGCAGCTAAGACAAGAAGTGTCATTGTTAGAAGATTATAGAAGAGGGAACAGATCAACAAAAATATTAAGAAAGATAGATGTGATAAAAGCATCACGCAGTATTAGAACAGACCAGGATCTATTATGCACTATTGGAGATAAACTAAAAATTTCAAAACAGATGGAAAGACTCAGAAGATACAAAGTTAAATATAAGGGAAAAGCACAAAATAAGCAATTTACTGATGACCCAAAATAGTATTATAGAGAATTGGGAAATAAGGTAAAAGGAATTGCTAGACCGCCAAAAAAAGAGGAAGTAGATGCATTTTGGAGAAGTATCTGCAAAAACCCTGTGGAATATAACAAAGATGCTAAATGGATAAAAGAAGTAAAAGTAAAAGAAAGAATATGAAGTTTAAAGGTACATGATATGAAATGGGATGAAGTAATAGCCAGAGAGATTGAAGCAAAGTTTAAAAAAGCTTCTAACTGGAAAACCCCAGGCCCAGATGCACTACCTAACTTTTGGCTTAAAGCATTAACTTCTTTACACGAGGATCTAGCCAGGAGTAAGAACTATTTATATGCATACCCCAAACAGACACCACACTAGTTAACAACAGGAAAAACAATGCTCTTATTTAAGAGTGAACCTCCAAGCTACGCTAAAAAATTATAGACCAATAACTTGTCTTCCGACGACGTATAAACAATACACGGGGACTGACGCCATCATAGTTTATTGTCATTTAGAAGAAAACTCAATTATGGTAGTAGAACAAAGGGGCAATAAAATTAAGTCATATGGAACAAAGGATCATTTGTTGTTAAATAAAGTTATAGCTGAGAACTGTAAGAAAGGGAAGAATCTAAGTAGGGCATGGACTGACTATCAAAATGCCTTTGATAGTATCATACATTCATGGATAAAAGAGTGCTTAAAATGTATAAGGTACATCCTACACTGATTGGTTACATTGCAGCTTAAAATGTATAAGGTACATCCTACACTGATTGGTTACATTACAGCTTAAAATGTATAAGGTACATCCTACACTGATTGGTTACATTACAGCTTAAAATGTATAAGGTACATCCTACACTGATTGGTTACATTACAGCTTAAAATGTATAAGGTACATCCTACACTGATTGGTTACATTACAGCTTAAAATGTATAAGGTACATCCTACACTGATTGGTTACATTACAGCTTAAAATGTGTAAGGTACATCCTACACTGATTGGTTACATTACAGCTTACAATGTATAAGGTACATCCTACACTGATTGGTTACATTACAGCTTAAAATGTATAAAGTACATCCTACACTGATTGGTTACATTACAGCTTAAAATGTATAAGGTACGTCCTACACTGATTGGTTACATTACAGCTTAAAATGTATAAGGTACGTCCTACACTGATTGGTTACATTACAGCTTAAAATGTATAAGGTACATCCTACACTGATTGGTTACATTACAGCTTAAAATGTATAAGGTACATCATACACTGATCCGTTACATTACAGATTAAAAGCCACAGCCTCTAATGGGAATGTTTTTTTAGGGAACAACCAGAGGAAACAAGGGGTGGCTTTGAACCGGAGGAGATAAGGATAGAGAATAGTACCCATGGAAGATCTCAAATTCTCTCACAAGTACCTACCATTTACACTAATCTTAAAAAAGATTTTACTATTTACAATTTTTCCACTTTAGAATTAGATGCAGATTTAGTGGAACTATTAGCACTAGGATATACTTTTATTCCTAGTACTTATGGAAATTTAGCAAAAACTCTTATCGACTTGAAATGTTATATACGCAAGTTGAACTTGAGAATGTTGTTTAACAATGGGACTACAAGAGATAATAATAAATTAAGGCTACCTAGTGTATTTAATCCTCCTATTCAGCCTAATCTACTGCTTTTCGAGCAGATGTGTGAAATTGATATAAGGCATCTTTTTACTACCTATAAAACAAATACTGTTACCAAAAATATGAACATCTCTGATGAACAACGCCAATGGTTAAACAATCTGCGTTGCTTACCAGTAAGGTTCTTAAAGCCAGACAAAGGGGGAGGTTTGGTGGTCTTTAATGACTCTCAGTATAAGGAGAAAATGCTCGAGATTCTTACGTCTCAGGCTTATGAAGATTCCTCCTTAAATGAAATTAATATAACTCAAGGGCGTATCAGGGGTTATTTCCGTGACCTTTTTCTTGCAGGAAAAATTGATTTAGAAACATATAATTACATTGATATAACTACACCAAAGTTGCCTGTAATGTTCGGAATACCAAAGATACACAAAGACCAAACTAACCCCCCCATGAGGGCACTAATAGATGGTAGGTCTTCTATGACCTACCCTTGCTCAAAATTGATTGATAATATTCTATCCAAATATGTGAAAAAAATTTCCACAATTTGTAAGGATTCTTGGTCCTTTCTCCGTGACATCAACAGTATTAACTTCAACCCTGAGTTGAACTTTCTGACTGTTGATGTCACTGATTTATATACATCTATTCCACACAACGAGGCAGTGGAGTGGTTGCAACTTTTGATGGAGAGTTTAAACGCACCACAGGACGAGATTTATGTCATCACTGAGCTTTTAAGCATAGTGTTGTCCTCTAATTTTTTTGTATTTGACCAGAAATTTTATTTGCAGAAACGTGGAATAGCCATGGGCTCGCCCTGTGGGGCGAGCGTAGCTAATTTGTTTGTAGCTTTTTGGGAAAAGCAGTTTATTTTATCCAATGAATCTATAATGCAGAACATAAAATACTACACTAGATTCTTGGATGATATATTCATTCTTTTCAAAGGGACTGAATCTGATGCACAGTGTTTTGTTGACTATATAAATAATACTACGGACTGGTTAAAATTTACATTTAACTTCTCCACTGACGAAACAGAATATTTAGATGTGAGATTAATTAAGGACTTTACAGAAGGAGTTTATTCTTCAAGGATTTTTAGAAAGCCAACTTACTGTAACTCCTTCCTGCACTACACTAGCTTACACCCACCTAAACAGAAAAAATCTATAGTTAAGGGGCAGCTTGTACGTGCAGGAAGGATGTGTAGTACACTAATTGATTTTAGAACTGAGTGTCAGTTTTTAAAGGATTTATTTTTAAACCGAGGTTATCCTACTGGGCTTCTAAATGATCTTATTTCAGAAGTTGACTCTAAGAGAGTAAAAGGTATATATAAACCTTTGTTGGATCAGGTTACTGATGCCCAATTTCCTACCGTTAATGAATTAACAAACCAAAATGTGTCAAATTTTTGTAGGGACTTTTCTTTGAGTTTCATTACTCAGTACAACCTAAATTCTACTGACATTTGGGGTATAATTTTAAAAAATTGGCCGTTGGTTATTAATTCAGTCAACTTTATTGAAAAGTTAGGTCATCGTCCTTTTGTTATATACAGAAGAAGTAACAATTTAAAAGAAATGTTGCAACGAACACTATTATCCCATGGTTCCATAAGGGCCAGTGGCTCATTCAAATGTGGCCATTGTAACATGTGTAAAGTTATGATGACAGGTAACTCTTTCTTAGTTAGAAATATAAGGTATAAGATCAATCAAAGGATATCTTGCGAATCTAAACTGGTGGTCTACATTGCACTGTGCAATTGTTGTCCATCTTTTTATATAGGAAAAACAAACCGCAAATTAAAAGAAAGAGTTTACCAACACCTTTATGCCATAAAAAAACCATTACTTGAGAATGCTTTAGCAAAGCATGTAAACAATAATCCAGGGCACTCATTTAGTTTTATGGGTATTGACCAGGTACCTATTAATATTAGGGGTGGTCCTGTTGAAATTATTCTTGAGTGTACTGAACTAGCTTGGCAGTTAAAACTAGATGCATTTCGACCTGTTGGCCTAAATGAGAACTGCAACATTTCATGTATATTGAAGTTAAAGAGCTATTTTAGGTGATTGTTTCTGACTTTTTGTGAAAAATATTGAATGCGTTTTTTGTAAACATTTTTAAAGAAACGCTTTTATTCTTACCATCGGGTAGTTTTTTTAACACTTGATTAGGGTATACAAATTGTTTTCACATACATATTTATTTTCTTTGATTTTATTTATGTTTTTACCAAGTACACATGACTAGATTTGTTTTGTCACTTCCTTTATGGGAGTATAAAAATGGTTGGTTAGTTGTTTCCATTTGTATTTTCTTCTGAGGAAGCTGTGGCAGGAGCCACGGCGAAAACGCTATTTTTTGTGAAGAATAAAAACTTTTGCGTTAAAGAAGTATCTTGAATTCTATTTCTGTTGGGTTAGAGTTGGCTTTCCGGCTACAAGGTTGCTGTTTTCCAGTTTTCTACTAGTTTGTTTGCTTTTTCTACTACAGCTTAAAATGTATAAGATACATCCTACACTGATTGGTTACATTACAGCTTAAAATGTATAAGGTACATCCTACACTGATTGGTTACATTACAGCTTAAAATGTATAAGGTACATCCTACACTGATTGGTTACATTACAGCTTAAAATGTATAAGGTACATCCTACACTGATTGGTTACATTGCAGCTTAAAATGTATAAGGTACATCCTACACTGATTGGTTACATTACAGCTTAAAATGTATAAGGTACATCTTACACTGATTGGTTACATTACAGCTTACAATGTATAAGGTACATCCTACACTGATTGGTTACATTACAGCTTAAAATGTATAAGGTACATCCTACACTGATTGGTTACATTACAGCTTAAAATGTATAAGGTACATCCTACACTGATTGGTTACATTACAGCTTAAAATGTATAAGGTACATCCTGCACTGATCGGTTACATTACAGCTTAAAATGTATAAGGTACATCCTGCACTGATCGGTTACATTACAGCTTAAAATGTATAAGGTACATCCTACACTGATCGGTTACATTACAGCTTAAAATGTATAAGGTACATCCTACACTGATCGGTTACATTACAGCTTAAAATGTATAAGGTACATCCTACACTGATTGGTTACATTACAGCTTAAAATGTATAAGGTACATCCTACACTGATTGGTTACATTACAGCTTAAAATGTATAAGGTACATCCTACACTGATTGGTTACATTACAGGTACATCCTACACTGATTGGTTACATTACAGCTTAAAATGTATAAGGTACATCCTACACTGATTGGTTACATTACAGGTACATCCTACACTGATTGGTTACATTACAGCTTAAAATGTATAAGGTACATCCTACACTGATTGGTTACATTACAGCTTAAAATGTATAAGGTACATCCTACACTGATTGGTTACATTACAGCTTAAAATGTATAAGGTACATCCTACACTGATTGGTTACATTACAGGTTAAAATGTATAAGGTACATCCTACACTGATTGGTTACATTACAGGTACATCCTACACTGATTGATTACATTACAGCTTAAAATGTATAAGGTACATCCTACACTGATTGGTTACATTACAGGTACATCCTACACTGATTGGTTACATTACAGCTTAAAATGTATAAGGTACATCCTACACTGATTGGTTACATTACAGCTTAAAATGTATAAGGTACATCCTACACTGATTGGTTACATTACAGCTTAAAATGTATAAGGTACATCCTACACTGATTGGTTACATTACAGCTCAAAATGTATAAGGTACATCCTACACTGATTGGTTACATTACAGTAACCATGAAACAGTGGCAGACCACTTTGCAATTAAGCCATGATAAAGGACAGATTATTATCCCAGGGATAAAAATCCAATGGGGAATATTCCAGGGTGACTCCCTGTCACCATTGCTATTTTGCCTTGCCATTTATCCATTAAGCTGTTTACTTAACAGGTTAGGTCATGGCTATAATTTGGCTTCTAGAAAACAACAACGTTTAATGACTTCTCATCTTCTCTTTGTCGATGATTTAAAATTGTATAGCTCATCAGATGAGGAACTGAAAGCGCATCTGCCAGTTGTCAAAACTTTATCCGATGATATTGGAATATCATTTGGTTTTGATAAATGTGCAAAAGCAACCTTTAAGAAAGGGAAACTGCAGCACCAGAAAAACATCAGTTTGGGACAAGAATGTGATATAAAAGAACTTGAGCAAGATGGAGTATATAAATACTTGGGAATTGATGAAGGTCTGCAATAAAACATGAACAAATGTGAATAAAGCTTAGTAAGGAGTAGTTTAGAAGACTTAAATTAATCCTGAGAACTGCATTGACACCTAGGAATAGGATCCAAGATATAAATCAATTTGCTCTTCCTGTCCTAACTTATAGTTTTGGAGTAATTGACTGGCCCCAAAAAGTGCTGGATAGATTGGATATTAAAACAAGAAGGATGCTTCATGCTCACCAAATGATTTATAAAAATCAGTGTATACCAAGATTATATATTCCCCATTCTGGAGGAGGGATGGGCCTCCTTGAAACTGATTACATGTATAGATCTGCAATTGTGGGACTCCACACATATCTATTGAACTCACAAGATCCAAATGTGGTGAAAGTTTTGATACATGAGGAGAATAAATCTAAGTTGACTTCTCTGTTTAATTTAGCAGAAGCATATTGACATCAAGCAGGAATGGAAATCAAACCAGAAGTGGATAAAAATCCGGCAGTAACTGAATGTGCTAATAAACAAAAGAAAGAATATAAGATGAAGAACCAGATGAGAAGGCAAGAAATGCGGAAAAAACATAAATATAGTTGCAGGTATAGAAAACTTCTGGAAGAGCCTCATGTTGATCAAGAACAAACACAGGAATGGTTAAGGAGAGGTGAATTTACATCAAGAAATGAAAGGTTAATATTGGCAGCTCAAGATAGTGGGCTACATACATGCTGGATTACTAAGTCCATTGAACATGTGGGAGAGACAGATATATGTAGGTTTTGTGGAACCGAATTGGAAACATTCACACACCTTATTGCTGGTTGCGACGCTCTAATAGCAGAGAGACTGTTTACTGAAAGGCATAATAATGTGGCGAGATTGTTACACTGGAGATTGTGCAAACATTATGGTATTGCAGTGGCTGAAAAACACTGGAAACATGAGCTACAGTGAATCATAGAAAATTATAATGTTTACATCACATGGGATCACCCAATACCAACAGTCCAAAAGACAGATGCTAGAAAACCGGATATAGTGGTCCAAGAAAAGAAGACCAATGTAGCACTGATCATTGAAATTGCCACACCTAGTGATTACAGTGTCTTGTTTACAGAGAGACACAAAGTCATAAAATACCTCGAAATGCAGGCAGAAACAAGAGCCATGTGGAAGAGATGCCCAGACAGGTCCAATAGTAGTAGGAACAACTGGTCTTATAAAAAAGAATGAATTTACAATCATATTTAGATATGTTACCAATTCATGTAATACCATATGAATTGCAGAAGGAGTCATTACTGGGCACATTGCAGGTGCTGCGAAGAGCACTTTTGGCTAACAGAGTGAAACAATACTAATTTCCTGAACTTTAATCATACTTTGACTTAGGAATGGGGTCCATTCCCATCATGGTATTAGAAACCTAAAAGACTTGGAGAAATTAAAAACAGGAGAAACCTTATCACTACAACATTTATCATATAGTAACTTGCACAATTGTACATCCACAGGTTAATGACATAAGGAATGAAATACACACTACTGTTGTTTAGCTGGGATTGTTTTACAGTTCCCTTGTTTGCTATTATGCTAAAGAAACTCCTGCAAAACCTATCTGCAGTCTGTGACTGCTATGTTCAAACAAGACAGCTGCCCATTTGTTTAAATGCAGTTTTGTTATGAACTTTTAAATACATCTAATAGTCAAGCAGAGTTGCAGATTATTCTCTATAGTTCTTATGCCTTGTACATATATACTTTTGCATTAAAACACTCACATGTAGCATACAGTTTAAAAAGTCTAACTATCGTCATATTAAAATGACGCTGCTGGAATTTCTTCCTTATTTTCATCGCAAATACACATCAGGAAGTGATGAGAGTTCAGAGGTCACACAGTACGTTCATTCACACAGCTATGCTAATGGATTAACTGCTACACACAGGGAAGCTGAGTTCTATGCTAGAGAAATAATTCTATTGAAGCTTTTTGGAGTTTTGGCAGTAAAGTACTTTGCAAAGGTAATGTGTATAAGCAGCTTGTACTTAAAATGGCATAATGAACTCGACCATTATGAAAAAAATGGAAGAGAATTAATAGAAGCTCCATGATGTTTCCATTTCTCTAGACTATACAACACATTCAAACTTCCCCTCTAACTGTCCTGTTCTATAGTATCACAAAACAGACCAGCAGTCCAACATCAGACCCATTTATTAACAGAAACCCTTTAATTTTACATATAGCTTATGATAATTAAAACATCTTGAAGAGCATGAGAAATTACTCTCTCAATGCACAAGAACCACATATCCCATCTAAATCTCAACAAAACTTCCCACCTTAAATTCCAGGTATTAACAACAATGAATAACTATGCAAAGAGTCTATCTCAATTAAAGATTGCATGTTGTTTTCATTTAAGGGCTCCTTTTCTATCTAGAAACATTCTAAATCATATTGGAAAAAAAAAAAAGTTTCTCCCCATTATATCTATGGCTGTTTCCAAAGTAAGACAGGAAAGGAAGGGGAATGAATGCAGAGGTCATTAGTAACAGTATAGACATTGCATCTTTTCAATAAGCTGTACATCAGACATCTGTTGTGCAGTATTTTGAATACTACAGCTTAACCTCTGATTAAATGTTTTAACCAAATTACTTTATATTAACAAATTTTGATATATTTATATTATTATACTATATAAAATAAAGCAGAAGAGAGAGAAAGGAAAGAGAGAAGGAGAGAGATAGAAAAAAGAATACGCGTAAATATATGTATATATACCCATATAAAAATATGACATTTTGTACCTTAATAATGTTTCCCGTGGTTTTCAGAGATGGTGTTTGCTGAAGAGCTTTGAATGGGAACATTTTCCTGATTATTTACCTTTGAACTTTTTGCTACTTTTATCACTTGTGAATAGTTAGCCATTAGTAGCTTGTCTTTTCAGGCTGGGTAGAGACAGATCCATTTCTTCTACTTTGTCTAGTAGATTCTTTACAAAGTCAGTTGCCTCTTCAAGGTTGTTGAAAATTTTCTCACCATCTGAAAGGGTAATTTTGATTCTGGCTAGAAACGTAATCTGGGCTTTAATATCATTTTTTTTTGAGTTTTTGATAAGGGGAACACATGCTTTTCTCTTTGTTATTACTGTGGATGTGTAGTCATTGTCAAATTTTATTTTTTTTCGTCAACTTGGACTGGATTCCCCAACCATGCTGTTCTCAGTATTAAGTCTTTGTCCTGTGTTGACAAGAATTTAACAATGATAGATCTCACTGGAGTTGGATTTTTTGATAAGGATATATTTGACAAGGACCTGTGAACTCTTTTGATCCCAAATGACAAGGATTCAGGAAGATTTAGTATTTTTGGTAACCATTCATTTAGGAAAAGAACCATATTATTTCTTTCCATTTTTTCTGGGACTCTGTATATTCTGATGATGTTCCTTCTTGATCTGCATTCCCGGTCTTCCACTTTTTCGAGTAGTTGATTGTTTTGTTTTAATAAGAAATCTATCTGGTTGTCATTTTCCATTGGTCTTCCATCTATTTAATTCACAGATTCCTCTATAGCTGCTATTTGGTCAGTGTTTTGTAATTATTTCTTTCATGTCATCTATTTGTTTCTTGCTTTCTTTTTTCATGTTTTCCATAATTTTCTCTAGGTTATCCATTTTTATAGAGAGAGATCTTGTATGCCGGTAGTTGTTTGAAGTTCCTTTTTCATGGAACTATCTTGGAGAGAAGTTTTTGAATGTCTCATAGCTGTTTCAGTCTGTAACAAGCAACAGAACTTCTGATAGGACATTTCTTGGTAAAATATCCATAAATTGGAATTTCTTCTGAATAGGTTGTCCACAACATTAAGATGAATAACTATGAGAAAATGTGTCAGTGTTTTTAGTTAAAATAAAAAAAATCCTGTTAGAAAAAATCTTTTAAGACAGAGGATCAAGAAAGTGCTGTGATCTCCTTGGCATCTTGGCCACGCCCCCTCTACTTAATTTCTTGATGACAGTTTCTCACCACCTTCCCTGTGTTTACTGTTTCACAATGAATTTTTATTATGTCTCCTGATTCTATGTTACTTTCTTCTCACACTATATGCTGTAATACCAGTTTTTTATTCTGCACTTCATTGTATTTTCTATTTTAACCTCACTGTGTGAACCTGCAAACACTCCACAGAGATCAATGTTTTAACCTGCATAACAATTTTAAATATTTTTTTTTATTTTTTTATTTTTATTTAACATTTGTTAACCGGGAAAGTCCGAATAGGTTCCACAGATCCTGTTTTCAGTGGAGGCCCGGGGAGAAATGCTCCAGAAGCATGTCTTTAGAATGTGGGACGAAACCAGAGTACCCAGAGGAAACCCATGCAAACGCAGGGAGAACATGCAAACTCCACACAGAAGGCACCGCAGCCGAGAATCAAACTAGAGAACCTCTTGCTGTGAGGTGACAGCATTAATCTCTGCACCACTGCGCTGCCCAATAAAATAAATATATGAATAAATAAATGGACCTTGACTTGTACCATTACTGGGAAAAGAACAATTCTTGAAATTAGCTCTGACACAGGGGATCACGTTTCCAGAGAGGTCTGGGAATGCAGTTGATGAGATTAAGAGAAAACTGTAAGAGCAACAAAAGAAGAAGCTGCCTATAAATGTTTACTTGACTTGACAGTGGATAACCTGCAGTGAAAATCACAACAGTATTTCTGGACTTGTGTGTAATTTTTATTTCATTATAACAAATGTGTACATCACTTTTGTAAATAATTTAAATAATTTTATGTTTTAATATTGCAAACATACTCATGCTGTTAGCTTCTAATAATACCATAGGAATTGTATTGCCATCTGTTACTCTTATTTCTTATGTTTGTAGAGTTTCTGTTTTGCACTTCTCTTGCATATGTGTTGTGCCTCAAAAAGATTGTTTTGACCAACCCATCTACACAATTACCAAATTGCTAATCAATCAACCAACACATGAATTGATCAAACTGCAGATAAAAATCGCTATATGCATAATACCGAACAATTGAGAGAAATGCTTTCGGTGTCCCTTGATTTCTTAAAAACTAAATGTTTTGCCCAGATAGATTCTCGTTTGGTTTCTGGCGTGCCTGTAATGTATAATTTAGTACTGTCAGTTTGTTTCTTTTCTCCTCATTTAGTGCAAAAGTAGTAAACACTTTTATGGCTTCATTGCCTGCTGCTTGAAAAACCTGGCATGCTAAACCTTCTGTGTCAGTGGAGCTACTTGCACTGACATAGTTCAAATATTTAGATCCGGACTTCTGGTTTTCTGAATGGTTCTTCTACACCTCAAGAGACATTGGAACTTGAAAGTCACCATACTGAGACAAAAGCTGAAGACATTTCCCAAAAATGATGTTTGAGTTATACACATTTAACCAAAGGAAAGTACATATTTCCTGTATTTTGTGAGCAAGAGATAGTAATCAGAATAAAGTAAATTTCTTTTCCTGGACTAAGGTGATTTGCTTTTTCATACTTTCTTCTTTTCCTTGTTTTTATCTAGTCACCCTTGCTGTTCACTACTCTTCCTACCAACTCTTACCATCTCTGAACTGTCCCTTTCCTTGAAACTAGTAGGATGTATGATGTCTCTCTGGAGGAAATCTGAGTTGTTCTGCAATGTATTGAAATTGCAGCACATCTTTGTACACCATATACATATCCCTTTAGTTGCATGGCTTAGTGCACCAGCATGTCTTTCTACACCATATGCATATCCCTTTAGTTGCATGGCTTAGTGCACCAGCATGTCTTTCTACACCATATGCATATCCCTTTAGTTGCATGGCTTAGTGCACCAGCATGTCTTTCTATACCATATGCATATCCCTTTAGTTGCATGGCTTAGTGCACCAGCACGTCTTTGTACACCACATGCATATCCCTTTAGTTGCATGGCTTAGTGCACCAGCACGTCTTTGTACACCACATGCATATCCCTTTAGTTGCATGGCTTAGTGCACCAGCATGCCTTTGTACACCACAGGCACTGCTATCCTAAGTGTGCTGTCCTTTGGACGAGATGTTGCATGGCTTAGTGCACTAGCATGTCTTTCTACACCATATGCATATACCTTTAGTTGCATGACTTAGGGCACCATAGCAATATTTGGAGTGAATTTACAACTTTTACGTGAGAACTATACAGCAGCAACTAGTGAAACCTCCATATCTGATATCTGCCACAGATGGCTGCTAGCTTCCTATATGTCCCCTTTGTCAACAGGGAAAACCTCCACAAAAAAAAAAAAAAAAAACATGAAAACTAAGAAAGGTGAATGGGAGAAAAAGACATGCAGGGTAGAAGGTTGAAAATGGTGCACTACATTGCAGAGATGACAACTCTGGATATCCTTGGTCATAAAAGAACAGTCAATCAAAATTTGAATTTCTTCAGAATTAATTATTACTTGACTGAGTTGCTGATGGTTCATAGGTTCATAGGTTCATAGGTTCATACCAGGCTATCTCCCCGAGGGCATTTATAAGCCTAGCCCATAGTTTTGTGGCTTACGCCACCCCTTTAGTTTGGAGAAACTATGCCCATTATTTTGCTGTGCCTCTGTCGAGCAGTGACACTGAGGTAACCCCTGGGGTGTATCTGCGATCTCCCATCCATTGGTCAAGATTCCTCTTGAACAAGGCCAGCGAGGTGCTCTGCCTCACATAAACCGGGATTTTGTTCCACAGCATAGGGAGTCTTTGGGTGATGAATCTATCCCTCCAGCACGTGCTATTAATAACCATGTCGAGGTTTAAGACTCCCACCCTTGTGGCTCTGAGGGATCTAGATTTTTTTGAGATGAAGCATGTTCATCAAATCTGGGTTTGACATGGCCTTGTATGTCAGGCATAGGTCACCTCTGAGCAAGCGGTAAGCAACTGAATATAACTGGAGTTCTTTCAGTCGGGCAGCATAAGACAGATTTTTGAGACCCTTTATCCTTTTGGTGAGGAACTTTTGTGGCCTCTCCAGCTGCTGCAAATGTCGGGTCAGATACATTCCGAATGGGGCATTGTACTCGATCATTGGTCTGATGAGTGATGAGTATAGGGAGACTATGACTTCCCTTGATCTAGATGTGAATCCCTTCATGATAAGGTGGGCAATGTAGAAGGTCTTCCTAACTACTTTAGCAATATAAGTGTCGAATGAAAGGCTACTGTCAACCTGGGTTCCCAGGTCCCTAATAACTTCTTCTGTGTTCAGGGGATTGCCACCTATATGGTAGCTAGGGGTAACCTTATTTTTCCCGAAGGGTATGACTATGCATTTCTTGGCATTTAACTTTAGGCCATGGCTCTGGCACCAGTTATCCATTTCTGTGAGACCCTTCTGAAGGATATCTGTGTCGGATGTGTTTTCAACTACGGCGCCCAGTTTGCAGTCATCTGCAAACTTTGTCAGCCATAACCCTCCTGTGTTTGCTTGTACTTCAGAAAAGTAGATGCCAAACAACAGTGGGCCCAGGACTGAGCCCTGTGGGACACCACTTGTGACAGGCTTTGAGTCTGACATGGCGCCAGCAACTCTGACCCTGTGGGTTCTGTCACTCAGCCAGTTTGCAACCCATCTTGTAATGTATGGGTTTACATTTAAGTTGATGAGTTTTTCAATGATACCCGAATGAGGTATTGTATCAAAAGCTTTTGCCAGGTCTAGGTAGGCTGTATGGACTGCCTTTCCCTCGTCAATGGCCTTGGTGACTGTTTCGAAAAAGTCAACCAAGTTTAGAAGGCATGATCTGCCTATGACAAAGCCAAACTGGGTTGGATCCAAAGTCTGCAAGTTCCCTATGTCTTTATTTATGAGATCCATTATGATCCTCTCCATGGCTTTGCAGATAAGGCTTGTCAAGCTAATGGGACGGTAATTTCATGGGTCGGTGGAGGCACCGCCTTTGTGGAGTGGGACCACAGTCGCTGTGCGCCACTCCCTGGGTACATATCCAGAGGTGAGACTAAGATTAAACAGCTGTCCTAACTGTGGGTTTAATTCCTCGTTGAGTTCATGGAGCACACAGCCGGGGACACCATCAGGTCCCATGGATGCTGTGTTCTTTGCCTTGGAGAGAGCAATTCTCACCTGGGCGTTAGAGATGTTTCGGGGGCTACAATCATTTGGTATAGATATCTCTCCTTTAGGGGGGGAGAAGTTTGCACTGAACCTTTCAGCCAGTATGTTGGCAATGTCTGTAGGATCAGTAATCTTCACATCATTTTGAACTAATTCTGAGCATATCTGGGAGTTTCCTCCTAGGTTTCTGACATAGCTAAAGAATGCCTTATGGTTGTCTTTAGAGTCCTTAGCTATTTTTTTTCTCAAAATTAGCTTTGGATGATTTTATGAGAGCTCTTAGCTTTTTACTTATAGTGATCAGTGGTGTCTTACCTTTTAAGGATTTTGCTCTATCTTGTAGTAGCTTTCTCCTTTTGTTGTAGAGTTTGTTTATGGCTGGGGTCCACCAGACTGGACGCTTGCCTTTGGTACAAAGAGTCTTTGTTTTGCTTGGGATTGCCTGATCCATGCAGCCCTGCAGGTGCTGGTAGAAGGCATTTGTAAGTGATTCAGCGGTTTGAGTAATGTTAACCGCCGGCTCAGGCGGTTACAACAGTATTACTTAATCAATCTATCCATCCATCCACCCACAGCCCATTTTTGCACATCAGGTTGCGGTGTCTCTTCAGCAGTGTCACCCAGCTACAGCCAAGGTTTATACAGCCAGCTGGCTAGCCCTGCCACTGTTAACATGAAAACTGGATTATTTTACAGATGATTCTGTGATTAAAATAATGGTACTTGAATGAACAGGCATGTTCTGAAGATAGACTTGAGAGATTAAATGAACAGGCAGAAACTGATGGTTCTGATTTAATCCGGACTAATAAGAAACTATATTTCAGTTTTGGAGTAACAGTGGGGGAGGTATTGCTGTGCTGGTTGGTGGATAAAGCTGGGGATGGGAAATAGAAAGGATATTGAACTGCAATTACAATCAGAATAAATCAGTAACAATTCATCCAGAAAGCAATGGTAAACTCCAAATAATGCCAGGCTACATGCCAAAGGAAAATAAGTATGGCACTGACATTCAGCGGTTTAACAGGGTGACAAAATCTTGACTGTTGTGGTCAAATCTGAGTGTTTCAATAAAAATAATTTGTATTGAAGAGATTGTAAACAAAACTACTAAAGAGGATTACCTGCATCATGGAATATCCTTCAAGGGAACATCGAACAGACGTGGAATATACACACCTGAATCATGGAATATCCTTCAAGGGAACATCGAACAGACGTGGAATATACACACCTGAATCATGGAATATCCTTCAAGGGAACATCGAACAGACGTGAAATATACACACCTGAATCATGGAATATCCTTCAAGGGAACATCGAACAGACGTGGAATATACACACCTGAATCATGGAATATCCTTCAAGGGAACATCGAACAGACGTGGAATATACACACCTGAATCATGGAATATCCTTCAAGGGAACATCGAACAGACGTGGAATATACACACCTGAATCATGGAATATCCTTCAGGGGAACATCGAACAGACGTGGAATATACACACCTGAATCATGGAATATCCTTCAGGGGAACATCGAACAGACGTGGAATATACACACCTGAATCATGGAATATCCTTCAGGGGAACATCGAACAGACGTGGAATATACACACCTGAATCATGGAATATCCTTCAAGGGAACATCGAACAGACGTGGAATATACACACCTGAATCATGGAATATCCTTCAAGGGAACATTGAACAGATGTGGAATATACACACCTGAATCATGGAATATCCTTCAGGGGAACATCGAACAGACGTGGAATATACACATCAAAAAAGAACAGGAAGAGACAAGATACAGTATGTGTGGAAGGCAGTGATGGAAAAATGTGAAACAAGCAGCTGGGAAAAAAAGACTGATAATGTAAATTTGTCCTAGTAAGTAATGTAAACCTGTCCTAGCAAGTGATGTAAACATGTCCTAGTAAGTGATGTAAACATGTCCTAGTAAGTGATGTAAACCTGTCCTAGTAAGTGATATAAACATGTCCTAGTAGTAAATGATGTAAACATGTCCTAGTAAGTGATGTAAACCTGTCCTAGCAAGTAATGTAAACATGTCCTAGCAGGTAGTGTAAACATGTCCTAGCAAGTGATGTAAACATGTCCTAGTAAGTGATGTAAACATGTCCTAGCAAGTAATGTAAACATGTCCTAGCAAGTGATGTAAACATGTCCTAGTAAGTGATGTAAACATGTCCTAGTAAGTGATGTAAACATGTCCTAGTAAGTGCTGTAAACATGTTCTAGTAAGTGCTGTAAACATGTCCTAGTAAGTGCTGTAAACATGTTCTAGTAAGTGCTGTAAACATATCCTAGTAAGTGCTGTAAGGATGTCCTAGTAAGTGATGTAAACCTGTCCTAGTAAGTGATGCAAATCTCTCCTAGTAAGTGATGTAAACATGTCCTAGTAAGTAATTTGAAAGTAATGGAAGAATGTGAGCACAGTACAGTGACTCATAACTTTAGGATTCCCAACTGTTTTAGGTGTTTGTTATTTCGTAAATGCATTGCCAAAAAGGTTACAGTTTATAGCATCTTGACTTTTTTATGTCATTTTATTTAAATTTGTAAACCATAGTAGAACTTGGTGGAAAAATAGTTCTGTTTCAGTTTCAAAGAAATAAAAACTAATAGCAAAGAAGTCAGATGCAGTGTCAGTGGAGAACCAAATAGAACTGCTGCAAAAGACTGTGGGTTATTTTCCTACAACAGGTAGATCAGGGCAGGAGGTGTTGAGTGCTGCTATCCTGAGTGTGCTGTCCTTTGGACGAGATGTTAAATCAAGGCTCCATCTGCTTGAGCTGGTTGTAGCTCAGGAAGATGTAAAGGATCCCACTGCACTTATTGGAAAGAGTAGGGGAAGTTCCTCAATGCCCTGGCCAAATTTCTCCTCGTAGTATAAATACCACATTGGGTTAACAGAAGATAAATACATATGATTGAAATGAAAACTGAAATGGTCATAAATCACAGCAAATGTATTAAATATATAAAAAACAATATTACTGCATCTTGCAGAGCAAAAGGTAAACGTATCTAATTAGTATATAAAATGCAGCAAATAGAATTTAGAGATGAAGTGTGAAGATGCTGGAGGTTGATGCAGATTGGAGTAGGATGGCTGTGCAAAACTGGAGACAGATGTTAAACAGAATAAGGCAAGTTGTATAACGAGAACTGGAGACAGATGTTAAACCAAATAAGGCAAGTTGTATAACGAGAACTGGAGACAGATGTTAAACCGAATAAGGCAAGTTGTATAACGAGAACTGGAGACAGATGTTAAACCGAATAAGGCAAGTTGTATGACGAGAACTGGAGACAGATGTTAAACAGAATAAGGCAAGTTGTATAACGAGATCAAGAAAGATAAGAAGAAGGAAATAGAGGAAAATGTGTTTACTAATGATGTTTACAGTTATACACAAAGAAGAATAGATGTGAAAATGTGTATGAAATGTGAAACTAATACTATAATGCCAAACATGTTCTGTATCGACCTAGAAATTAGGCTAGCAGCAGTGTGACAATGTAATGCTATTACAGAATATAGTCCACCAGTTGGATTTAATATCTAACAAAAAGGTATTGTTTATTTTACAGGTATTTATTGCAGTCGTTGTCTCATTTCTGGAAAAACGTCCCAGGGAAAATAAGCTCGATGAAAAACTTCCGTGCTTAAATCAACGATTCAGAATCCTTGAGTAAGGATTTCTTCTTGTATTTCTGAATTCTTCATCTTATTTTTTTACCTTATTGAATGTTGCATGTATTAACAAGTTATACCTGTTCAGAAATAGCTAGTATAATGTTTCCATTTTAAGATCCTATTTGCTCCCAGTCTAGACAAAAATGTTATGCAGTGACATGTTGTATTATTATGGTCTTCATATGAATGACTTCTGGTCCAATACTCTGTATGGCCTTATCTTTGTAATGCTTGGTATTTCACTTCTTCTTGCTTATGACCAAAGCTGTCATTGTATCACACATGGTTCATCTGGTTCTAGCCATGTGTTTTATCATCAGTTCCACCTGATTTATTTATTTATTTGTGTTTGTTTTCTGGAATAAGACACTGATCTTCATGTTACCTTTTTCAGGCTGAGCCATCTGGGTCACAGTCTGGTTAAGTGACTTACTCAGAGCCACACAGTTAGGTAATGTAACACCTCCCAGCCAGGAGCACTGTTTGGTTAAGTTACTCACTCAGAGTCACACAGTTAGGTAATGTAACAGCTCCCAGCCTGGGAGCACTGTCTGGTTCAGTGACTTACTCACGGTCACATGGTTAGGTAACGTAACAGCTCCTAGCCCAGGACCACTGTCTGGTTAAGTGACTTACTCAGAGTCACACAGTTAGGTAATGTAACAGCTCGCAGCCCAGGAGCACTGCTTGGTTAAGTGACTTACTCAAAGTCACACAGTTAGGTAATGTAACAATGTAACAGCTCCCAGCCCAGGAGCACTGTCTGGTTAAATGACTTACTCAGTTACACAGTTAGGTAATGTAACAATGTAACAGCTCCCAGCCTGGGAGCACTGTCTGGTTAAGTGACTTACTCAGAGATACATAGTTAGGTAATGTAGGAATGTAACGGCTCCCAGCCTGGGAACTTGAAAGAATACTCTGTTTTATATAGTATATACTGTCTTTTCTGTTGCTAGCATGATTATTAGCTTGAATAAAAAGCTGCAAAAATTGTATGAAATATAAAGTGTTCATCTAGAGTAATATATATAATGAAAAATAGAAGTAGTATATGTGGTGGCAAACATATAATAGCATAAATAGATTTTTGGCATCCATGTGAAGGAGTATGTTATTGAGAAACAAAGTCTGTAAAAATAACTGCATAGATGGCAGCTGCAAGGACATCCATGAAGTAAAGCTGAAACATCAAGCAAGATAAAGATGAAACACAGATAGTGCTGGAACACTACATTTCAAATAACTGAGTTTCCTTGGACCACCGAGCTTAAAGAAAGGACAAATCATAAATTAGAAGAACAAAGAAAAACTATTAAACAAAGAAAGAACTGCATTACATCAGACTTTGAGAAAAAATACCAGCTCTTCTGGTATAAATATAACTATGCTTAAACAGACTTCGGGAATTTGCTATGGAGAGCTGACAGCATATGTGTTGCGTGCTTGTAGAACCAAAAGTTAAATGTAACAGAAATGTTGTACTAACTAAAGCAGTTTTCTGAAGCAGTTTTCCTCCGTATATTTATTGTACTTGGTACAATCCAGTACTTAAAAGTAGCTGTTCATACTAAGAGTTAATATACTGTGGTGTGCTTGCATGCAAATGTAAATAACAAGAAGAAACCAACAGAAGGCAGTACAGAATTCTTCAATGGCGAGCCACAGTTGATGGACCGCATGGTTTCTCCATGTGACAACTATAGCTACTTCTTCATTTTATTCAGTTAGTATGTCCAGTTGCAGAGCAAATGTTTGCCTCCTTCTTATGCACAGTATCCAGTAGCAGAACAGTGCATCTCTGCAAGTTCCACAGGTCCTGTACATTTGCACAACTGAATCTGCCAGCTGTGTTTGGCCAGCTTTTGGGAGAATCAACAAGGGACTTTCCACGCTTTCTCGATGGAAAACTTGATCACCTTCTGCACTGAAACTGGTAAATCTTTTTTTGTTTCTCATTCTACAGCATAAATGTCATTAAAAACAGAACTGTAAAGTGTAACACTACCTTTCAGGAAGACAGTAGTAATAGTCCAGCACATGTATTGTCAGGATTTAAAGATTGGTATAAACACGATTGTAGCACATGCAGTACTTTATTAGTTAATGTTCATGTCAATGCTTTATGTAAATGCATTGTTTGACTGGTATCTTAAACAGCAACATCATTTGTATGACAGTAAACATTTATATCCTGTCACCACATGTAAAATGTTAATTTCAGAGTTACAATATCAGTCAAGTCAGTTATTTACAAGATCTTCTGCACATCTTACTAGACAAAACAGATAAGAGAGGTGAAGTTCATGGTGAACTGACAAAAATATTTAATAAACTTCTAAGACACAGTCAGTGTGAGTTCAAAAAGTTCAAACAACATATGCAAACATTTTTTTCAAATGTGCATAACAGCTTTAAACTCAGAAGAACAAAATACTGACAAATATAATCTGGTTAGTAAAAAGTTAAAGCAACAGCAGTTAACTGCGGTGATAAGAAATAATTTACGACGTACTATTTTACCTTTAGAAAATGGTTAAGCGTACACAGTACAAACTTTCATTCAATTAAAACAAGGCACTTAAATAGTAATTTTAAAACCATTTCATCTAACAAAACAGTTCTATGCATAGAAATCAAACAAGAGTAGTTAAACGCAGAAAGACATGACATCACAAGACTGGCATGCATTTATTTTCTTTTCATCTAAACTGCAACAAAAGGCAGATGACCGCAAATGTAAATCATGTAAGTATATCCATTTTATGCATGTGTTAAGTCAATATGTCTTTTGTTTCTTACAATATTTTGTAATTGTATGATAGCATAAAATCTCCAGCAAAAACAGTCTTCAAAAGCAGTAGTATGCATAGTTAGGCAAATTACAAATGTTTATTATAATTCTAAGAGTTTTACAACTGCATTCTAATATCAAGTTGCAAGTATATTAACGAATGACTGAAGGTACAAGTAAGTGCTGAAGGAGTTATGGGTTAAGCATCTGGAATGCGCACAAAAAAAAGAGAAAAAAAAGTATGTGAGCTCAAATCTTTCCAGGCTGGAATGGGTAGTTACAAGAAATGTTGCATAAGATAAAATGTTACTGGTACTGAAGTTTATAAGGTCAAGGAAATAAGACTGGTTGTCAGGCCCAAATGGCTTACGTTTTTCTAAAACATTATTGTTCAGTATTCACGTACAGCATTAAACAAAAAGCACAAAAGTGTAATCCTGTTTAGTAATTGTAATAAGATGTCACAATTGTGCATACATGTCATTAATAATCTGTTTGCAAGTAAACACTACAAGTACAGTCAGTACATGGGCTATAGTATGCAGTTAAATTATGCAGGTCCCTTTACAAAAGGGAGGGTACAAATAACTACTAGTAACAGTAAACGTCTCTTCAAAATTGGTAAAAGCAATTCCTAGTACAACTTTGACAGTATAGGCAACAGCAAAATAAATAAGCAAATGTATAAGAGCAAAGTGTCACAGTCTACATAACAGCCAAAAGAGCAAGCATACATTCAATTCTCACAGCATAAAGCAAACAATACTGCAATAAAATGACGTATACTACAGGGGAAAGGGCATGCTTTCAATTTTACACTAACTGTGTAAACAGTACTGCAAAGGGTATATAATTAGCAGGCTTCAGTTTAACGCTAGGTTTAAAAATTGAACTGAGTGTACATTACAGCCATGTATATACAAATACAAAAACAATCTGTACAAGCAAGTGTATTTTGTACAGTATATGGTAAATGGTTTATCTATGTAAATAGAGTAACAAGTTATAGCTTGACATTTGTGACATATGCAATGCCTTTGCAATAAAATTCTCAAGTATTGTCAATAAATTGCAGTATAAAACATCACTGTATAGAGTCATATTCAGATTCATCCAGTTCTAATAGTAATGGTTGTCATCATTGTGTTGACAATATTAAACTGTGCTAACTTGCTGTATTAAAAGAAAATCTAAAGGTTTTGTTTCCCAATGTGTTTCTAGTTAATAGCAATATAACTTCACTACAGACAGTTTTGTATTTAAAATAAAACAGAATGTGTACAGTGATAGGTATGTTTAAATATGTATAAAATGCATGTGCTCACCTATTTGCTAGTTAAATGCATATGCACATCTGTTGCTATAATATATAGGTTCATAGGTTCATACTAGGCTATCTGCCCTTGGGCATTTATAAGCCTAGCCAGAGTATGTTTGGCTTTCGCCACCCATTTTAAATTTATTTTGCTATGCCCTTTTTCGAGGTTAGTATACTGTGCCTCTGTCTAACAGTGACACAGAAGTGATACCCAGGGTAAACCTACGATCTCCCATCCACTCATCAAGATTCCTCTTGAAGAGAGTCAATGAGGGACTCTGCCTAACCTGGACTGGGATTTTATTCCAGAGTGAAGGGAGCCTCTGGGTTATGAATCTGTCCCTCCAGCATGTCCTATTTACTTCAGTGCTGAGGTTCAAGTCTCTCGAGCATGTAGCTTGATGGGATTTGGATTTTTTGAGGTGCAGCATGTCCCTTAATTCCAGGTTGGACATGGCTTTATATGTCAGGCACAGGTCACCTCTGAGCAGGCGGTATGCCACTGAGTAGAGCTGGAGTTTCTTTAACCAGGCAGCATATGGCATCTGTTTCAGCCCTTTGATCCTCTTGATGAGGTACTTTTGGGGTCTTTCCAGTTGCTGCAGGTGTTTGGTAAGGTACATCCCAAAAGGGGCATTGTACTCAATTATGGGCCAGATGAGGGATGAGTAAAGAGGCACAATGACCTCCCCTAATCTAGATGTGAATTCCTTCATGATAAGGTGGGCTATATAAAATGTTTTTCTAACCACTTTGGCCACGTAGTTGTCAAATGAGAGATTGCTATCAACTTGGGTCCCCAGGTCTCTAATTACTTCTTCTGTACTTAATGGATTACCACCTATATGGTAATTTGTGGGCACTTTGTTTTTGCCAAAGGGGATGACTATACACTTTTTGGCATTTAGCTTGAGGCCATGGCTCTGGCACCAGTTGTCTATTTCTATGAGGCGCTTTTGGAGGATGCTTGTGTCGGCTGGAGAGTCGATTATGGCACCCAGTTTGCAGTCATCTGCGAACTTGGTCAGCCACAGTCCTTCCATGTTGGCCTGTACCTCTGAGAAATATATACCGAGCAAGAGAGGTCCCAGGACTGAGACTTGTGGGACGCCACTTGTAACTAGTTTGGAGTCTGACATGGCTCCAGCAATTCTAACCATGTGGGTTCTGTCCTTGAGCCAGTTTGCAACCCATCTAGTGACATAGGGGTTTATATTTAAGCTGGTGAGCTTATCTATAATGCCCTAGTGGGGTATTGTATCGAAGGCTTTTGCGATGTCCAGTTAGGCTGTGTGGACCACCTTCCCTTCATCAGTGGCCTTGGTGACTGTTTCAAAGAAGTCGACCAGGTTTAAGAGGCAGGATCTGCCCTTAAGAAAGCCAAACTGGGTGGGATCCAGTGTCTGTAGGTCCCCAATATCTTTATTTATGAGGTCCATGATGATCCTTTCCATAGCTTTGCAGACCAAGCTAGTCATGCTTATGGGGCGATAGTTTCCAGGGTCCGTTGAGGCACCACCTTTGTGGAGAGGGACCACTGTTGCTGTACACCACTCTTTGGGTACATATCCTGTAGTAAGGCTGAGATTGAACAGTAGTTTTATATTTGGGTTTAGCTCTTCTTGGAGTTCATGTAGGATGCAGCCCGGGACACCTTCTGGTCCCATTGATGCTGTGTTTTTTTTCTTTGGAGAGGGCGGCTCTTACCTGAGCATCTGAGATGTCAGGGGGGCAGCACTCTGCTGGGATAGATATTTGCCCTTTTGATGGGGAGGAGGGGAGAAGTCTGCGCTGAACCTGTCAGCTAGGATGTTGGCAATGTCTGTGGGTTCGGTGTATCTTTTGTCATTTTGGACTAATTCTGAGCATATCTGAGAATTCCCACCCAGGTTCCTAACATAACTAAAGAAAGCCTTGTGATTATCCTTAGTGTCCTGTGCAATTTGTCTCTCGAAGCTGGCCTTAGATGATTTTATGAGTGCCCTTAGTATTTTGCTAATACTGATCAGAGATGCCTTCCCTTTTTGGGATTTTGCTCTATCATGTAGTAGCTTCCTCCTTCTGTTGTATAGTTTGTTTATGGCTGGGGTCCACCAGACAGGACGTCTGCCTTTGGAGGATTGGGTCTTGGTTTTATTTGGGATTGCATGAACCATGCATTCCTGAAGGTGTTCATAGAATGCATTTATAAAGGATTCTGCGGTCTGGGCCATATTTACCACAGGCCTGGGAGCTTTGAAGGATTCCACCTCAGTTTTGAGGAGTGTGAAATTTGCTTTAGAGAAGTTTTTCACTGTGGTTTTCTGGGCAGGGGGTGGGGTCGGGATGTGAATATCCAGTGAGATTAGTTTATGGTCTGATCTTACCAGTGAGGGATACACTTCTGGTCTGGAGCATAGAGTCCCCATGTTGGTGATGATCAGGTCCAGTATGTTTTCCCCTCTTGTGGGAGTGGTAACAAGTTGTTCCATAGCATTTGAGTTTATGAATTCTAGGAACCTTTGGGCTAGGGTGTTGGAGCTCCAGTAATGCTCCCAGTCTATGTTTGGGTAGTTGAAGTCACCCAATATCATGGTGTTTGGAGAGACCTTCATATTTTCCAGTGTTCTCAGGAAGGCTGAGTGGGGTTCCTGCATTTGGGAGGGTGGTCTGTAGCAGGCTATAAACTGGAAGGTAGTTTTACCCACTGTTAGTTGCACATGGATAGTCTCTGATGCTTCGTGCTTTGCCACCAACCTGGAGGTGTGGGTATCTTTGATGAATATTGATACTCCCCCTCCTTTTGTGGTTCGGTCCAAGTTTTGGGGCCAAAAAGCATGGTATGAGGTATAACCTGGTAGTGCTGGGGTGCTCTTGGGAGCCCTGAACCAGGTTTCTGTTATTGCACAGATATCGATGTTCTCCATGCTAAGGAGAGTTTTGAGTGTGTGCATCTTGAGGTTTAGACTTCTGGCATTGAGTAGCATTACTCTTAGTTTCTTATCCCTTGTGATACCTATGGAGGTGGGTTTGTCTTTTGAGCCTTGCCTAAAAAAGGCACTATGGGGGTAGCAAGAGCCTTTGCCAATATCCGAAAGCCCAGGGGTGACATGTGCAAGCCGTCCCTACTGAAGCATTGTGGCTTGTCAAGCATATCATCCCAGGCTAGCAGGCATTGGATCCTTTTTGAATGACACCAATACTAAAGCCAATTGTTGAAATTGATCATCTAGTCTTCATATTGTGGCATCATTCTTGGTGAGGGTAAGATGCTACTCAAGTTCAGGGTCATACCAGCCTGGGCTACATGCTCAGAGAGCTCCTCTATGTCTCTTTTCATGTAGTCCAGGGAGGTACGTCTCAGGTCATTCACACCAAAATGGACAATGACTGAGTCATATTTGTACTTGTCTTGGAGTGACCTGAGTGCTTGTGTTATGTGGCGGATCCTAGTGCCCGACAGGCTGCTCACTGTGACCTTCTCCTTGTTCAGCCTGGTGAGCAGGACGTCAGTGTGCCTGATGATAGAGTCACCTATTACAAGTGTATCAGGTGTGTTGTTTAGCCTTAATGGCTGTGACTGTTTGGCACACTGGCTTTGTGAGATATGTGTTGCACGTGTTTTGTTTTGGGGTAGCGGTTGCTTGGGTGTCTGCTTTGGAGGTCTCTGCTGCTTAGGCAGATTTTTATTTAGAGCCTCTGAGTATGTTTTTGTGTGTTTATGTGTTTGGTTTGCTGTCGTGGTAGGTCTATGTGAGACTGGAATTGTAGTGAGTGTGGATTCCTTCTACTCCTGACTGGTTATGCCAGTACTGAGTTGAGAGAGCTCAGCCTGCAGTTTGGCTTTATGGTTGCATCTCTCACATGTGTTGGAATTTGTTGGGAGGAGGAGAGGGTTGTCTGTGTACATGAGGCAGTTGTAACATTGCCTCAAGATTCCCAGATTCACCATATGTAGAAATAATATAGTTAGTTAAATACATGTATTTCTGTTTGGTAGCATAATTATATATTCTGCTACAGCTTGAGACAAACTGAATGTTCAGTGTCTGGAACATGCTTCAAGGACTTTAGATAAAAATGCAGCTGTGAGACAAGGCACGCAGCATTCAACACAGACATCTGCATTTTATTTGCATCATTCTGAACATCAAAACAGAGAGTTATTACAATATTTCACAAAACTTAGTAAAAAAAATGCTACACAAACTAGAACAAAAGACAATTTCAGTTGTAAAAAACATACAGCATGTACATTTAAAAAAATAACATTTAACACAAATATAACAGCATGGTTAGCTAAACAAGGTCAGGCATACATAAAAGTAGAGAAACAATCAAAGACTGACGTAAACATTTCAATAAACAGCTCTATTTCTATTAAATGCTGTACATTACCCCCTGAAAATGTAACAGTTCTGACAAGGGAAGACATCATGTCACAATGTGTAGACAATAACACAAAAATAAGAATAAACTCAACAGAGGAATAAATGGTCTGATTTCTACCAATATTTGTATAAACAACACAGTAATACAAGAAAAAGGACCATGGGTTAAAATACTTACCATTCTGGGTAATAAACCAGTACTTCACGCAGATCAAGTGGTAAAAATACCATCCACTTGTACCATGATAGGACAACAATACCAAAAGACAACATTGCATTTCAATATTACATTTCCAAGTTTTAAAGATACCAAATGCAGATTTAAAAGATCTTGGTATGAAAACTAGTGAAATAAGATATCTCACAGATTATACATTTACAAGCACAAGGAAATCCTACTATTTAGTAAGTCATTACAAGTATCTTTGATAGACATATTACAATTTAATATAAATGGACAATATTGCCTTCAAATTTCAAAATGTTTGTTAAAGTGGCAACACAGTTTGTATGTGTGGTTTCAAATAACCCAGTGTTAACAGTAAAAGACAAAAACAGAAGCTGACACTGCCCATAATTGGTGGGACATATTTAAAAAATGGTCATCATCTGGGACGAAGTTGCTAAATTGGTTAATACATCCTGTGTTAATAGTTTTAAAAGTCATAATAATAATAACAACTTACAATAATTTATATGCTGCAGGTTACAAAGAGTTGCAGTAACTCAACACGTTATAATTGTAAATATGAGCAAAGTGGTAAATGCTGTAAATAGCAATGCTGATGAAACAAATGCAGTCTTTTCTTTAAGTAAAGTTTAGTCCGTTCCTCAAACAAATCAAAAAAAATGGGGAACTGAAAGAATATTCTGTTCTATATAGTATATACTGCCTTTTCCAACTGTTGCTAGCATGATTATTAGCTTGAATAAAAAGCTGCAAAAATAGTATGAAATATAAAGGGTTAATCTAGAATAATATAAATGATGAAAAATAGAAGTAGTATATGTGGTGGCAAACATATAATAGCTTAAATAGATTTTGGCATCCATGTGAAGGAGTATGTTATTGAGAAACAAAGTCTGTAAAAATAACTGCATAGATGGCAGCTGCAAGGACATCCATTAAGTAAAGCTGAAACATCAAGCAAGATAAAGATGAAACACAGATAGTGCTGGAACACTATGTTTCAGATAACTGAGTTTCCTTGGACCACCGAGCTTAAAGAAAGGACAAATCACAAATTAGAAGAACAAAGAAAAGCTGTTATACAAAAAAGAACTGTATTACATCAGCCTTTGAGAAAAATACCAGCTCTTCTGGTATAAATGTAACTATGCTTAAACAGACCTTGGGAATTTGCTATAGAGAGCTGACAGCATATGTGTTGTAGAATCAAATGTCAAATGTAACAGAAATGTCATACTAACTAAAGCAGTTTGCCTCCATGTATTTATTGTACTTAGTACAATCCAGTATTTAAAAGTAGCTGTTCATACTAAGAGTTAATATACTGTGGTGTGCTTGCATGCAAATGTAAATAACAAGAAGAAACCAACAGAAGGCAGCACAGAATACTTCAGCACTGTCTAGTTAAGTGACTTATTCAGAGTCACACAGTTATTTAATGTAACAATGTAACATATCCCAGCCCGGGAGCACTGTCTGATTAGGCAACACTCAGAGTCGCACAGTTATGCAATAGAGGCTGATGGAATCGAGCCTTGCACCTCTGGGTTGGGATGGTGGCTTAATGGCTAAAGTGTTTGCCTTGGGAATCATCTCTGTATCACTGCTGGACAGAGGCACAGCAAACTAATGGGT